>NC_045141.1:3997364-4150615 GCF_008831285.2 Nymphaea colorata | reverse complement strand
CTCTCTCTCTCTCTCTCTCTGCCACAGACACACACACACAGACATGCATGTACACGAAGACAAGTTTCTTATTCTCTCTCCACACACACACACACACACACACACACACAACAAAAAAACGAACGTTCACATTCTTTGGATTAACTGTCTCAAAGAGCTTATTTAGTTTTCATAAATAAGATTTTACTGTTAGTGCCCTTTTCATTTGTCCCATTCTTTCAATTTAAACAAAGGAGGAGAACCCACATCCATCAATTTTTCAAAAAATTGAGAAGTACTTATCCTTTTCATGTGTCAATTGTATACATGCACATCTTCATATTGTTTTCTAATTTTGAGAAATGCCAAAAATATAGCCATTTTTCTTAAAAAAATGCAAAAAAAAATGAAAATTACAATATTTAAAAAACCGAAAATAAAATATTGCATTTCTTCCATTTTCTGAGAGAATTGTTTCCTCATATATTTTAAATGTTTAGATTTCTTTTAACATTTTAGTAGTATTTTGAATTCTTATCAATGTTTTTGTAAGAAATATAGTGTAAAAGACAAAAGTTTCATAGAAGTTTTCTACTTTTTTACATTTTGAATATTTTGAATTTTTGAGATTTTCCTTCCTGAGAAAAAGCACATTTTCTGGATTGTTACCTGAGAATGGCCGTTCTGGTATAAAACCCAAGAACCGTATGTATGACAACTAACAATGATTTTGATAGAATTTCGTGTGAATTTAGATTAGTTACATGTCTATCTCAAGGTACCTTTTGTTTAACGTTTTTAATTGGCCCAACACTATACAACATCGATGAGAAATTAAGTACAGACTTGGGTGGGTTTTATTATTATTTGATACTTGCAGAAAATGATTCAGCTATAGGCACAGAGTTAACCAGTTCAGCATTGGTATCATTTTAGGATAGTGAAAACATTAGCAGCTGGTGCTTAGATGGTGGCAGGATGGCAATATTTTCAGTGCCTTGGAGATATTAGTGATTGTGAATTTCTACCCATGTCGATGAATCAGAAACTACCCATGCCTCAAGGAATCCAGGTTATGTCCACACGAAGGGAGTGAAGGAAGTTCAGGAATCAGCAAATACCAATGCCCCATCAGGCTATGCCCACGTGAAGAAGTGTAGGGATATGAAAATTTCCATGGACGGAACAACTCAAAATCAGCATCGTCATTGATATGCTGTAACATAGGTATGAGGCTCAGTGCATCAGGGAATAGTTACCATTGTATCCTTGGGAATTTCTCATCGAAGTTTCTCAGGAGCATTTTGTAAAATCTTGGGAAGAACTCAGAAGTTCTAAACCTTGAAAAGTTAAATATAACAGAAAACTATAAAAAGAATAAGTTTTACATTTTTTTTATTTTTTGCAACAACTCAAATTAACATAATAATTTACATAATTTCACACATGTTAAAAAAGCCTTTTCAAAGAAGTTAAATATTGTGATATTATACAAAAGTATCATGATTTGACAGGGTTATATATTTTTTGGTGATGCTCTGAAAATATCTTCTTTTATTATCATTCGTTTAAAAAATGTTGAAGGTATCATGACATTTTTAAAATATGGTGGATATGGGTGCCGACGCCTCACGTGTTGAAATTAGGAGTGATCCCATGAAGATGCAACAAAAATGTTGAGAACGAACACGAGTGAATGAAAAACCCAGAAGTCTCATCAACTTCAAGAAAGTAAACAGTTCATGTAAGACTAGGTTTCCTGTTCATATCTTGGTTCACTTCTGTGTTCTGTAACACAGGCCTTCCGGTTTTGGAAGGCCGATGAACCCATGTCGACATGGCCGGATATAGATGACATGGCCGGATATAGATGCAGGTCTGGACACGGCCCAGAGATGGCTTTGACCATATCAAGTGCGGTCAACACATATGAGGCTGTATCCAAATCCTATCAAAACTGACCAGGTCCAATTTGGTCCAGAAATTGGGTGTTAGTTAACTGCTTATATATGCAGGAGGATGCTTGCCCTCAACCAAAGTTGAAGGTTCTCAGTGGACAGCTCCTGTGCTTTGCAACCCTCCGACATTTCCTGCATCCGTTGACTTTTTATAGTGTTTTCTCCCACAATATATCATCCAGTGTGCTTTGCAACCCTCCCTCAATTTCTGGCATCCGATGACTTTTTCTAGTGTTTTCTCCCTTGGATCTTTTCTCTTCAGCAGCACCCATTTTTACCCTCCTATCTATCGTGGGTTTTTTTATGCTCCCCAGGACAATACTCTATCATCTCTCCCTCTATCTATTTTGCTTCCTTTTCTGCTCTACAATGAGAGACAGTCCATTTCCTTCTCAGTTTAACTCAGTTTGTCTCCCCTGTTCTTAGCTTCTCCATGTAACGTTTAGTTTTTCTGTTGGCATGCAGTGATATGATTATGTTATCAGTTTGCCTTTAATATGCATGCATGACCATTGCTTAGAAAACAATGTTATCGTAGTCGTTCTTAATTTATTTTTTTCCATTCCATCTGAAGTTATCATTCTAAGACCCTTACCGTCAATGTTGCATTGTTCTTCCTGTCTGCTAATTCTTTTTCTATGATGTAAAAAAGTTTGTCTTGTGCAGCCTTTGTAGTTTATATTTTCTTGATGTTTTGCTTTGCATTTTCTTTAGTGTGGCTGTTTTCAGTCCTATTTCCATGGTAAAATAGACTGTGTATGCATGTCAATGCCATTAAACGATTCTAGTTCTGGGTGTTTCTAGATTATGCCATGTATATGATGTGTGTATGTTCTTGCTATGGTGCTAGCTCCATATTGTTGCTTTTGAATTCTGAAATCTTCCTGTTTTTCTCCCAATGGAACTTTATAATTATCCTAGATAAGCAACAATGAGGTTCAGCATATGTGGCTGCAGCAACGCAGTTCTATTTTGCAAGTACACTTCCTCCCAATATAGCTAGAACCTAGAAGTCCTTATTGGAAAGATATGGTGACAATTTTGACTATTAGCAATTTGGCTGGTCATGTGCCCCTAGTTAAGAGAAGTTGAGAATAGTAGTCCTTGCAGAAGAGAAAGAAAAGAATGAGAACTTATTAAAGAAAACGACAATTTTCATGAAAACAATATGGAGTCTCTACTATTTCTGATGGACAGACTGGTATACAAGAACAACAATTCATAAATTTTATTGTACATTCGTTTAATGGGCCAATTCTTTTGAAGTGTATTGATGCATTTGGGAAGTATAAAGATATTTAGTATTTGAAGGAGTTCTTCCAGTTTGCAGTCCTGCAAGGATGAGTTTGGCAAGTGATCCCAAGTATAGTCATATCTTCTACTCATTATGTGGTGCATAGCTTAAATCTAACATTCAAAAGTATTTGCAACCCATCAAAAGAAGTTGCCAATACATATAATTTCTGTTCATCAAATGAAGAGATTGAGTAAGATGTCAGGAACATCAGAAAACCATTAAATTTTGTCATAAACTATCAATATGCTCATTTTATTTTCAATAAGTATTTTAATTTGAAGCTATTGAAGGTTAGATTCGTTCTGCCTCTATCATTGAAATGATGAAAAGAATTAAGCAAGTCAAGCATGCATGGATCATGGATGTTGATGTTGACCAACAATGATTGCCTCTAAAATATTTTAATAATTCTTTCATGTTTGGTTTATTTTTATACATTTTTTCCTTTACTTTTAAAAAAACTTTAAATATTTTTGGACGATTTAAAATTGATTCAGCCAAATCAGTGAAGCGGCTGATTCACCAAATCGGCAGCTCTGCTGATTCAGTTATAATAACACAAACTTTTTATATTATCACTACATGATGATTCAAATAATTTCAGCACTTGTTCTTCATCTTTCATTTTTCAATCACTTAAAATACAAGCAATAAAAATTACAAGGCGAAAGTCTAAAAGTTATGAGTTTTTTCATCCATCAATAAGACAATAAAATAAGGCAGCATAAAGAACACTCACTCCCATAAAAAAGGCATCCAAGTAAAAATACAGAAGAAATGAGCTTAAATACCTTAATCTCCTCCTCTGTGCAAGGCTTTGCCCTAAACCTGCAGACACAAAAATAATCAGGCTAATCTCCTAAATAAGATGCTCTCTCTTCATCTCTCTCTATCAGGCCCCAAACCCTGAACCTCATACTAGTAATTTACATTAGTCACCACTTAGCTATGGGGAAGCAGGTCTATCATAAATAAGATGCAAAACAAGGAAAAAACAACCAAAAATTAAAACCACATGTGCAATGTTTCTTTTTGGTTAAGAATAGGGATCCAAACCTCAACAGAGAAAATTTAAATAAAAATCTAATATCCAAATGAAGTAGCAATAATATAAAATTTGTGATCTATAAATAATCAATAAATGCATGAGTATCTGGAGATGCAAACTAACATTAAAGGTGCAGACAAATATAAAGCTATAAACATGTATTTGGTAAGGTTGCCAATGATGCAAGAGATTACACAACTCAGCAACCAGAGTTCCATAAAAGGCACATTGGTGAAGAGATTGTGCAGCCATCAGCTCAAGTGTAGGACTCTGCATGACCCGATTCTCAAAAAGGACCAGTGAGCCCAGTTGAGTTAGTGTCGGGCCCATTACCTGGCCTGTTAATAACAGGGCTGGACCCAGGGTTTACCAGGTACCAGGCCCAAAAAACTGCCCACTACCTGATCCGATACCTTTTTTTAAAAAATGCTTTAGAGGCTTATGCCCAGTGCAGTGCACATGGTATACCAAAAGTCACATTTTATTTTTTATTGATTACTTAAGTGCAGTACAAAATTTTAGTCCTATATCTAAAATCTTTTAGAAAAGCCACCTAAGCAACACTTATAAGAAGGGGTCAGTCTATGGGATGAACATTGAAAAACAAAAACAAAAAAGATTATTAGGCCCCATCAGGCCGACTGCAGCACCCAGGCCTGGCCCATTCGGGTCGAGTACCAGACTAACCTGGCCCATTAGATACTTGGCTCGATGCCAGCCAGATCAAATTCGGCTTTACACACATCTGTGATTGAACAAGGAGCCAAAATGCTCCCACTCCTTCCTCTTCAATATAGGCTAAACAACATGTTCATTGTTTAGCCCCACATTGAAGAGGAAGGAATGGGGAGCTTAGCTTTAAGAAGCTATCAAAAGCGATGAGGAGGCATAGTTAATAATCCAATATCTTATACGTAAATCATGTGGCTACAAAATATTAAATTAATTTTTATTTACCTGATAAAATTATTTTTATTAATAACAATATATATGGGCAGGTGCGGGACATAAGATCCAACCTGCTACTCATTTAATATTAAGGCAGGCCCGGATTGGGTCCAAATCAATATTGTGGATTTTGCAATCACAAATTAAAAGTTAGATCCAATCTGATTTGGTTGTGCATGGTATAGTCATTTCTTCATCTGTGTTCAAATCCAATATGTGAACATTTGATAAATTGAGTGGGAAAGGGTGCATCTTATTTGAATCCAATCAATTTGACACCCCTAACTAAGAGTAGGGTGTGAAGGTACAGGTAGTCATTGCATACCTCGCTCCACCTGAACCAAGTGCTAGAGTATTGGAATGGAAAACAATGTCCAAGTATTTACTTGGGTCAACCTAAACCTGATACGAGAAATATATTGACTGGATTGGTAGATACTTTTCTTTGGATATTCAACTTGACTCAATTGGCCCAAGAACGTTATATGTACTTTTAACGTAAAATATATGTCAGAATGCCCTTAGCATTACTTGGTCTAGGTTTGGGGTCATTTCTTAAATCAATCTGGATGAATACCGAAAAATCCAACCATTTGTTATCTAAGCAGAAATGAAAATCCTTGGGTCCAACACATACCTTATCCATCAGCAAACTAACTGGGAGCCTGGGAGGGATGAACATGCATGACCAACTGTTAGACTTTCTAATGTGAAAAGATACAAAGAGTAGAAGGGCTTAAAGAAAAAAATCATTGCCTATTAGATCTATAGGTAAGCAGTCACAAAAGAAGCCAAAGCTGCGAACCTTATCCTGGGATATTTTGAACTCATGTATGCACCAGAGCAGTAACTACCATTATATGAGAAACCACATGAATAGCCAATGCCAAAACCAAAAGGCAAAGGAGATACATGGCCAACTTCCAACCAATTGAAAACTTTTAAAGTCCACAAATGAGTACCTATCAAGGCCCAAAATAGAGTAATGGTGTGACAATGCATGAATTCCGCTTTCCCTGCGAGCAGCTCCTGAATTGGTTCTTTGGTGTTTGTAGGTCGTGTCAGTCTTCCAATACCAATAATCCCGCTGAAATTGTTGATAAGCCCCTGGGCCACTATCTTTCCAGCTCTCATAGCTTCTCTTATATTTATTTCTTTCTCAATTGAAAACACTTTGCATTCGTCTTATTCTTTCCTGTCACAAGTTTTAGGAGTGAGGTGAATGTGAAAATTTTCAAACGCAGCAGTTCCTATTAACCTTCAAAGCTCTCTCCATCTCCTTCTCACAGTTTTCCGATCATAATATTTCCACGAAACAATATATGCTTTACACACAAATGCTCACATACACAACTATATATGCCTAATCACATCCTGAACAGTAAACACATCCAGCACACCCTCCTTGGCAATAGAAATAGTCATATTCAAATAACTCTTTTCCTACATAGAAATCCAAAAGAGAAGCCAATCCAGATTCCAAGTGGGAGAACAGGCAACTAGAAACCAAGCCATCAACCATGTCTAGTCACCAAAATAAAAAGCACATGCTGCAAAGTTAAGTATGTAAAGGCTCTTGATGTAAAAAAGTGTAACATAAAGAAGAAACCAGAAGTAGAGCACTTGTGAAGTACATGGATGCAGCAAAAAGCACTTGAAATACAACAGATGCAAATGGCAGGGAGTAATATGCTGAATGAAAGAAATTAATAGGTAGGGAATATTCCTAACCACTCTTTCCATTTCATCTTCATACTCTTCTTGCATGCGGCGGCTAGTTTTTTTCCAAGCTTCTTCTCTGAAACTTCTAGGACTGAAGCCACTAATAGCACTCCGCCATGATTCATATAAAGGCGACCTGCTCAGCTTTTCACAAGCAAGTCGGAAAGTAAAATGTCAATCACATAGCTATTTAATTACACATACATAAAGCAAGACAAAGATATTATTTACTGTTTCATGCGGTCCACCGGATTCATGACATTCTGCTTATTCATTAGCCTTTTGAGTGCAATAGAGTAAAGAAAACAAAGAAGACACTTGGTTTCACAAACATGCCACATGCAAAAGCTACTCAAATTTTCTCAAGCAAGTATTATAGAATAAGGAAAAAAATATATATATATAATGATGCAATGCTTCTGAAATTGTAAAAATGTGGCAACTAGATTTGCATAGCAGCTAAGTTCCAAACAAGAGAAATGAGATCACAAGAAAAGCTACCTGAATTCCATTTAATATATGATATCCACCAACATCCTTAAAACTTTACACTAATCCACATTATAGAGCTATCCGATAATATCATCAAAAGGTATCACAAAATCTCCAAAATATCATAAAAAAATGTACATAACCTTATAAGGTCACAAAAATATTGTAATAAGATCAATTTCCAATTTATAAAGCTACTGAGATTTTTCAAGGAAAACAACATTTGAAAAAGAAAATCCAAAGAAGCTTCCTGAAGCATTGCCAAGAATGATATTGGCAACTATGGCATGGCAATAATTGCTAGAACCAAGCAAGAATCTAAGGTACATGCTTCTGGCCCTTGTTCAACTCATGGAAGTGATTTCTTATGAAGATGACCATAGAGTTCTATCATTGGTCAAATTAGGCTTATACAATGTGGTGTGAACAGTTACACCAAGCTTTGCCTGACTATTCTCTAGTCCTCCCCACACATAGGATGTAACAAAGGACTCCAAAGAATTTATGTATTTAATATTTGAACCATGTATTAATATCTGGAATAACGGCCTGCCTAGTCCCATTTAGTTAAATTTCTTTCATTTAAATAGTCTCCCTCCATACACATAGGATGCCACAAGGGATTATGAAAATTTATATATTTCATACTTGAACCAAGTATTCATATCAGGAATCACAACCCCCAAGTTTCATTTAGTTGGATTGGCTTCACAAAATAGCCTCACTGTTGCAGCGATAAGATCTGTTAGAATGCTATCGATCCTCATTTTGGCGTCTGAGGCTTAAAATAAAGTTCCTCTCTCTGTTAGGCAATCTCCCCTCTGATCGCAGATCCCTTTTCATTTTTCTGACATACTCCTCTCTATCGATCCCCCCTCTGATGCCCTATCCATCTCCGACAACGTGCTTTCCACCTATCCCTTCCTCTGATGACCATCCATTGTGGTAGTTCTTTAACTTTTTCTTTAACTAGCTATGTAAATGTAAATGTAAATGTGTGCTTTCTGGTTACTGTTTATATGTGGTATTCCTTTTACTTTTCCTCTCTCCCTCTTTTGCTGTTTGTTTCTATTCCAGTATGATTATTTTAAAGCTTAGACAGTGGCTACTCATGGAAACAGTAGTGTGATAACTTTTGCTTCCTATGCCATGGCAGAGGGTCATTGAGGAATCATGGTCTCAATAGCACTAAGTCATCTAGATTCTCAGATGGGGAAAGGTCTTTGAGCTTCATTCTTTTACTACTGATTACTGAAAATATCCACAAGGTGGGTGTGAAGTTGATACAAGGCACACACAGTCTTGTGGCTGCACATAACCAACAGAGGGCGTGGGCTTTGATTTGTTATGGCATACAAGTAGCGCTACTGGGAATAGGGGAAAGCAGAAGTTTTCTATAATAAAATCAAACTACTTGAACAGAAATTATGATAGACATGGCAAGAAAAATTTCAGATAGCAAAAAGGGAAATTGACTTTTTGGGTGTGAAATTAAAAGAAGGAAAAATTATGATGCAGGAACATGCCTTGAAGAATGTAGAACGATTCTCAAATGAATTGAAAGATAAAATTCAATGTCAGAGATTTCTTGGGTGCATGAATTATGTTAGAAACTATATTCAAAGGTTATCAAAAAAGACCCAAGACATCAGAAAGGTAACAAATAAAGTAACATATCAATGGAGCAAAAAAGTCACAAAAGCTGTGATAAAACTAAAAAAAGAATGTCAATGCCAGCCTGATCTCAAAACAGCCTTTTCAGGACCATTCGTGTTGTTGACAGATCCTCAAATGATACATAGGAAGCTGATCTGATAAAAAAAATAGGAGATAAAAAAAGGTGTGCTTTAATGCAAGAGGACAATTCAAACAAAATGAGCTCTCCTACTGGCCCGCATAAAAGGAGATTCTTGCAGTAATCTGAGGGTTGGAAAATTTTCATCATTATCTGATAGTAGAAAGTTCATCCTACATAGAAAAAAGAGGATGACTCCAAGCATGTCCATCCAACGGTCCTACCTATTGCAGTACAAGTAACCTCTGTGTCAAATGACTCAAATCATCATATGACCTGAAAAATGAACCTAAAGGGGAATTCTTCCCTCATGTTTCATTGACTAGAATACAAAATGAAGCTTTTGTGTACTGAAATTCATGCTCCTTGAAAGCACTCCTATTATTGTGCTCCAAGCTCATGATATCTCAAATTTCTATCCTTGATCAAGCTTCCTTGTTGCTGGACAGACCTGAGATCTTCTATTTAATATTTCTAAGTATTTTTGTGCTGACACCAACACCCATTCATAGATTTGGTCAGCATCAGTCACGCAGAGTAGAATGGAGTTCTTACAAGGACCTTTTTATCAGCTCGCGCCCACTTTGTTATGAAATCATGTAGTTTTAATTCAAACTTGGTTCTACCTGGGATCCATAGGTATAATGTTTCCTAATAATGTTTCTTAATGACATCGCAAAGATTAGTTGGGACATTGATTATTGTGGGTTCACTCATTTTGTTGAAATTTAATTCTTTTATTTTTTTGGGAGCTTAATCTCATAGTCAGGATTCCATCCAGGTTGCTATGTAACATTTCACAAATATTGTGCAAACACTCTATAACAACCAGCTTCGGTAAAATAACCCCAAGGCATCTAATTGAGTTTTGATTCTAGCCGCACCAAAATGAACATCTCCAGATACAAGAGTTTGTATGAGAAAAAAGGAACATGTTATTTGTTTCACTCATGATGAAAAGGAAAGATGATTAATACAGCATATAGCAACACCTAATTCTTTTTGTAAAGGTACTTGTGCTTTACCATTTCTATCCATTACAAACAATTATGAACAGCGTAAAGAGGATGAGAAAGAAGCTTAGTTGTTAATGTTAAATCCAACAGTCCCAAACATAGAAAACAAGAAGATTCAATGTTATTTCAATCTGCACGGAAGTACATTAGCAGCAGCTCTCTTCATGTCATCTTCTTCCTGTGTAGAAAAGAAAGATTACAGCAATAGGGAACAAAAACCCTAACTAATACTCTACTAAAGACAATAAAATACAAGACTGCCCTTAGTTAATAAATGACTGACCTCACTTACAAGGGCTAAAACTGTAAATTAAGTTAAAACATATTACAAGTTGGCATGATTAAGAGAGATCATACCAAGTTTGCCAACAAAATGTTTAAACTTAGATGGTGACAGACTCTTTGTAAACTATCAGCAACTTGGTCTTCAGTCCTTATATGTTCTAGAGATATTAATCTTGTTTCATATGTTTTTCGTATAAAAAGACAATCAATCTCAATATGTTTAATTCTTTCATGAAACTCTGTATTTTTGGCAATATGAATAGCACTCATGTTGTCACACATCAACCTGGTCTTATTAACAACCAGAACCCCAATCTCAATTAGCAGCCACCTTATCCAGGTTATCTCAGTTGTAGTTTGGGCCATAGCCCTATACAGCTTCAATTGTAGATAAAGTCACTCTTTGTTGCAGTTTGCACTTTCAGGAGATCATAGAATTGCCAAGGGAAATACAAAATCCTGTTCTGGAATTTCTGTTACGAACTGATCCACCAAAATCAGCATCACAATAGGCCACAAGGTCCTCAGAATTAGATGATGAAAAGAACATGTCATAGTCCATAGTATCTCTTATATATCTAATAATCCTCAAAACAACAGCTAAATGTGTTGATCTGGGTGCATTCATAAAATGACTAAACACATGAACTGGATACGTTATGTCAGGCCTACAAATAGTGAGATAAATCAGACTGCCAACAAGTTGCCCATAAACAGTCTAGTCTTTCAATTCTTTCCTTTCACAAGGCTTTAGTTTCACATTTTCCTGCATAGGTGAAACTATTTTCTTCTTTTCATCATATAATCTAGCCTTAGTCACCAAATCAGCTGCATACTTATGTTAGGACAAAAAGAAACCTCTTTTTGAGTAGGCAACCTCAAGACCCAATAAGTACTTTAGAAATCCCAGATCCTTCATTTCAAACATTTGTGCTAATTTCTTCTTTGTTTCATCAATAAGTTTGAAACCATCACCTGTAATAATCATATCATACGCATACAAAAGTAACAAATATTTTCCTTTTTTTGTGGAAGATGCAACAAAGCTGGATCATGAAAACTCTGACTAAATCCAATTTCTTTAATTGTTGAGCTGAACTTTTCAAACCAAGCTCTTGGGGCTTGTTTCAGCCCATATAGAGCTCCCTTCAGTTCACACACTCTTCCTTCTAAATCTGAAACACCTTGAGGAAGCTGCATGTAGACTTCTTCATCTAAATCTCCATTTAAAAACGCATTCTTTACCTCAAGCTCCCACAGATTCCATTGTCTAGCTGAAGAAACTGCAAGAAGAGTTCTAATAGTGGTCATATGAGCAACTGGAGCAAATATCTCTAAATAATCTATTCCAAATTGTTGATTGTAACCTTTTGAAACTGATCTTGCCTTGTAACGTTCAATTGATCCTCTGATTTTGTCTTAATTTTAAATACCCACTTACAACCCACAACATTCTGTCTTGGAGGAAGTTTCACCAAGTCCCAAGCTTTCATTCTTTCTAGAGCATTCAGTACCTCAGACATAGCAAGTTGCCACTCCTTATATGTTGCTTCTTCATAAGTCTTGGGCTTATCATAAGAATGAATCAAGGCAAGGTGGGCATGACAGTTAGGAGAAAAAGAATCATAAGAAACAAAGCAAGAGGGAGGAATTGAGACTCTTGAACTATGACGTACGTACCTGAGGAGGAGAAGGGGCCATGTGGGAAGAGGATGAGGAGGAATTCTCTCCATGAATTGGAGGTTCAGGATCAACAGAAGGAATCAGATCAGAATTGGCCTCATTTGGTCCTTCTTCATATAGCTCAGACTGCTCAAGAAAGGCACATGAATAATGTCATTTTCCCTTCTTTGATAGACTTGGCTGATGTCATTTTCTTTTTCAGAATCATCATAAGAGCTTCCTCTTCTACTTTCTGACTCTCATACTCTAAGGGATATGTCATTATAAATGATAGATCTACATATCAATTCTTTATCTTTCAACTTTCTTGTATAAAATATGACTCGTACTCATGAAATATTACATGCCTAAAAATCCATATTTTTTTTCCAAATGGATCATAACATTTGTAACCTTTCTTATTTTCTAAGAACCCCAAGAAACAACTTTGCAGCTCTAAGCGAAAGCTTGTCTCTTACTTGCTTTGGTATAAGTACAAAGCAAGTACATCCAAATACTTTCATCATGTTGTAATTTGGCTTATGTCCATACAATAATTTCATAAGGATACATTCCACTAAAGACTTCTGATGGCAGACAATTTATTTGATATACCGCCATACAAACTGCATCAGCCCAATAGTCGTTCAGAACATTAGTAGCAAAAAGAAGAGATCTAGTAGTCTCAAGTATGTGCCTATTTTTCCTTTCAGTGACTTCATTTTGTTCAGGTGTATAGGAACAAGATTTTTTGTGTAGCATACCTTTCTTCTGATAAATTATTTTCAAACGCCTGATTAATGTATTTTCCCCTTGAATCTGAACATAAGATTTTTTTATTTTAGCTGAGAACTGAGTTTCAATCATAACACAGTACCTTTCAAATATATCATAAAGTTTGTTTCTATTTCTCATAAAAAACATCCAAGTAAACCCAGTACAACCATCTATAAATGTTACAAAATAAGATGATCCCCTTCTATAAAATGGGAGATGGGCCCCAAATGTCTGAATGTATCAAGTCAAATGGTTTTACTGATTCAATTTCTCAAAGGTAAAGCATGATTTGCAAGTCTACAACTTTGACAATTTTTCACATCATCAGATATCACGATTCTGGAATCATCAAAAAGTTCCAAAATATGTTTCAACCTAGATCTTGAGACATGTCCTAATCATTGATGCCATAGCATTGATTCATCTCTTAATGATGCATTTACCGAATTCTTGTCTCTCCTTAAAGAACTCATGTCTAGCCATTCAAGATAGTATAAGTCACCTCTTCTATGGCCAATTCCAATATTCTTCCCAAACTGTTGATCCTGCAGAACGCAATCCCAAGAGAAAGAGTGATAGTGCAATTTTGCTTAGTAATTTGACCAACAGAAATTAGGTTTGAAGTAAGAGAGGGAACATGATACACATCATCAACATGTAGTTTGCTCTCAGGATAAGAATTGGGAGTGATTGAACCTGATTTGATTATAGACATGGAAGAACCATTCACAGTCTTAAAAAACCCAGAACAAGGATGACAGTTCGTTAGAATGGCCTCATTTGATGTCACGTGCCATGAGGCACCAGAATCTAGAAGCCAAGTCGGAGTTGCACAAGGTATACCTGCAAATGCATCACCGGGAGAACATGCAGAGGACGTGGGAACAACAAACTGACTAGGTGCAAGAAGTTGTTAAATGCTTTGTAGAATGTTAGCATGAGACATATGATCCTTATCCCCAGCAGAAGAATCTTCCTTTGATTGCACTCTAAATGTCAAAACTCCATTATTTTCATTTTTAACTCCAAGTGAATCAGCAACATATACTCTATTCTTCTTCTTTAAGATAGGACAATTAAATTTCATATGTCCTAGTTCCTTACAGTAATGGTATTGTATATTATTCATATCTCTTTTATTCTCAAGCATCCTATCATTGTTTCCATTTCCACCAAAAGACTTGGTCACATCTAACACCTGCAACACTTTTCCCTTACCCATATTTTACAGCCCAACGAACAAAATAATCCCAGCTACAATGTCAAGAACCGACTACAATCAACTAGCCTTCCAACACTTACAACAACTGATACTCAAACCAGACTTGATGACACCAAAACAGTAGGCAGCAACAGCACAGTCAGCAAGAAGCAAATACTTGACAATATTCAGCAGCACAACACTTTCTTAAAGCTGTCCAAGAACAACCTTTAATTCAATCCTTCCAAAATTGCTGCGAACAAGACTCTTTCTTCTCCAACGATCAAGTCTTCATTAACTTTAAAGCTGCTTGTACGCTAGCAGCAACCACAAACGACCAACATAAAGCATGATAACAAAACTGTACTAACCTGATTTGCAGTTTCATCATCTTCACGCAGCTCCAAAAAAGCAGCTGCAGCCTCCCATCGGCTGCTACTTCAGAAAAACTATCATAACTCACTAAAGGGCCTGATGCCCTAGTTTAAGGCTCACTTATAAGTACAGTAAAAGACTATCCCATCCTTCACTTATACAGGTTATAACAATTAGAGCTTAAAACATTAGTTTGGAAACATAAGGGCATTCACCAACTTAAGGGACTAAAGAAACCACATACTTTAACACTCCCCCTTAAACTTGGCATGATTAAGAGATATCATTCCAAGTTTGTCAACAAGTATTTTGAATTGGGAAGGTGGTAAGTTTTTTGTAAATATATCAGTAACATGGTCTTCAGTCTTTACACACAATATTCCTTTGTCAACCAGAAGAAAGCTTCCACCGGAGGAATAAGAACAATCATGTCACTAAAACGCACAGCAAATGGCTAATCCAAACAAAAATGCATCTACTAGCTCTGATACCATGTTAAATCCAACAAACCCAAAAATAGAAAACAAGAAGATTCAGTGTTATTTCATTCTGCACGAAAGTGCAACAGCAGCGGCTCTCTTCACGTCATCCTCTTCTTGTGTAGAAAAGAAAGATTACAGCAATAGGGAACAAAACCCTAACTAATACTAGACAGTAAAATACAAGACCACCCTTAATTAATAAAAGACTGACCTCAGTTGCAAGGGCTAAAATACAATAAGGAGGACATAAATAGACTTTGACTGATATGAGCAGAATTAGACCTATTAATTTTAACAGATGAGGCTTCGCCTATGACTTAGGCGACGAGTGTGGACTCACGCCTAGGCTGGACTAGGCGCCAGCACACCTAGTCCATGGGAAGATGAAAAGTCACCTTCCCTTCAAATTAAAGTCCTGTAATTTTGTTATACATTGTTATACCGTATAATACTTATATTATGTAGAGTTACCCATGTTAAAAGTTAAAACCTAAGTTTATGGTAAAAAGACCACCAGTTTCTCTTGTTCAGTGCATGCCTAGTAATCAGAGAAAGACGTGCAGACCTCACTTCAACAGTCTGATGTTAGAGTAGCAAAAAAACAATATGAACTGTGCAGATGATAGTCCACACATGAACGTAAAATATTTCCTAAATAACTATGTTGTAAAAATCTCTTTGATGCATACACTTATCAACTTATGGTCATCAAATATTCAGTACACAAGTAACAGAATAAAAGTTTGTTAAATATGGGTAAATTTCTTCATCTTCATTTACAGACTAAATGCAATTATTCATTATGGGTTTAATCTAGTCATTCCAGTGTCACAAATATCAGATATTTTTAACGTCAAAAATAAGAAAAACAAAAAAAAGGAAAAAATTGTGAGATTTTGGAAAAAAAAGGAAACATTTTTATCACGTTATTATCAAGATTTTTCCTGATTTTTTCATTTTTATTATTTTTTAGCATTAATATTATCATGGATTTAAATATAAACTTTAACTAAATTATTTTCATCATTTTTATTATCATTAAAACATTCCTTTTATCATTTTTATATAGTTTTATTTATGTTTTCTCATTAATTTCTCATTTTTTCATTTATACTTATTTTTTATTTTTTAAAATTTTTCGAGTTTTTCCAGAGATATTCCCAAACAATACAACTTTGCCATTAAAAACCCAACAAAAGTCTCACTGTTAAAAACCCAAGAATGATATTTGTTACATTGGTTTAATATTTACCTAGATATGACTTAATTTTAGAAGAGCTCTCAAAGAACTGAAGAGTCAATAACAAAATAAAGTTTTCTTAAATATTGGATGCCTTTTTTAGGCTAGGTGCATGTAGGCGCCAGCCGTTGGCCGGCACCTAGTCAGCACCTAGACGCCTTAACAACTAAGGAAAGAAGTAATGTCTATGTGGTCAAAAGCACGCCTACTTGCTGGTTGCCTTCCTAAACACCTAAGCTGAGGCACCTAGACACCTCAAACAAAAAGATAGTAAATATTTCAATTTTGAATTCTAACAACTAAAAATTAATTCTTTTTGTCTGTTCTATTTTATAGTTTGCTGTTTGAGATGGAGGAATTTCAACACCCAAAACTTTTCCCCATTTTCCTACTTTACTTCTTCTTTCTTATTGTTTTCCTCATATCTTGTGTTAAATAGGAACAACTAGGGCCCACGTGAGCACTGCCTAGACTTTTCTGATATCTGCCGCCTAGTGAGTTTTACTGCAAAGGCAATTACATGATTAGGGTATCCAGGAGACGGTGAATTTTGCAAGTGATGAGGAAAAAGGTGGCTTCTAATGTAGTAGGAATATTTCCAAGCAAAGTGGGGAAAGAAAAGCGATTTGCCACTGGCTAACAATAGCCATGCCAAACCAAACCACAACATTGCCTACATCCAAGTGCTCAATCAACTTATTGTTTTCCAGAAACAGTTATATAATTTTCTGATAGCATGATGAGTGAAGCCTAACTTAACTTGTATTTGCCATATAAAGTTGTACCAAAAGAATAAGCCACACACCGAATTTTGAACCGTCAATGATTTTCCAAGACAATGAAATAGAGAGAGACACAAATAATGCTAGCTGAACATGATACCTGATTAGAGAACCAAGTCATTGTCTGCCGCAATTGTGCAACCTGTAGAATCAGACATCAAAAGACCATAAGGATGTCACTCAAAAGTCAACTCCTTCCACCAACAAGAAGGCCTACCTTAACCAACAATTACAAGATAATCAAATGCAAATTCTGCATTAACAAACTCCAAAACGCAGTTGACAAACAACAAAATCTCTAAATTGTTTCCGTTCAAAATTAGCACAACTAGAAATTGGTGCCCATGAACCCTAATGGTCAAACAAATTAAAATACCACGTACTGCAGGTGACTCTGATAACATAGTTTAGCATTTATCTGAAGAAGCCACCCAGCCATGAAAATCAACTAAACCTGATCCCAAAAATCCAACCCAAACTAAACTTACAAATATCACTCGTAGGACACCTTTCATCAAAATCTTATCACAAACATTCTGAACCTTGTACTAGAGCCCTCAAAGCATCCTAACGATATGGAAACGTTTGCATACATTACACTGGCATGGACAACTATGCCGTCTCATTTCTGGCCAAACCTTTTTCTTAAGCAGCCTATTCGGAACCATAAAGGCTGGAACGTACATATGAAGTTTTACTGCTTACGACGGAAAAATATAATAAATATGTTCGACCACATTTAACCATGTGTCAAATTCCACTCTATGGAAGGGGAAAAAAAACATTTTATCTTTTTTGTCATCATAAAGCCCTTCATAGTTGAGATGTCCAATATACTATATATTGAATGACAGGAACAAGCACTTGAAGTAAAAACACATGAATATCAATCGTAAGCATGTAATATTCATCAATGAACAGAAACATAGCAAAGATAGAAACTAGATTATACCAACAAAATGGAAAAAGACTGCTAAAGACAGCAGAAACTTTGGTTATTGACGTTCAAAATCAACCTCTAATATCGCCAGTAAAATGCTAATTTGTTCATCCATGAATAAGGAGAAGAAGCACTCCCAGGATCAAGAAGCATTCCCATTTCGTGGCCTAACTTCTTGGTAGATCGATCAATTCTTTTACGGAATAATTCAAAAAGGCTGAATAACTGAGAGGCATAATTCTGGAAAATTAACACGAATTGAGAGGTATGGTTCTCAGAAATACAGATGATGAAACCTGAACTAGTCGGCCAAACGCGATTGATATTTAGAAACCAACCGTTTGTCGTCAACCAAAAGGGACAAAGGAAAAAAAAAGGCAGAGAACAGAAAAAAAAAAAAAAAAACTCCGAGAAGATAGGAACTCCTAAGAAATCCAATTCTTTTGGTCGTCAAGAAATAAAAATTGAGAGAGAGAGAGGGAAATACCGCGAAGGTGGTGGCAACGGTGGCTCCGATAGTACCAAAAAGAAGGACCTTCCATAACCTCCCACGGTCCCCACCCTCCTCGCTTCGATCCTCCGTCGCCTTCTCCGGCGGCGGCATCCTCTCTCTCTCCCTCCCTGCAGAAGAAGAAGAAGAGCACCCGACCCACAACCGGAACCCGAGACCGACGTCCTTTCCGGCGATCTAGCCTTCACACATATTGCGGTTCGCCCTCTGCAGGACCCCAACTCCGGGTTTGTTGTTCAATCGTTGGACCCTCAACCTGCTTAGATGGACCTTTTTCAGAATCCAAACATCACACTCGCAAGTCCAAATTGGATTTCAGTTCGTTCGTTCTATTCTGCTCTGATAAAAACAACCAGGAACAGGTAGTGGAGTAATGAGTCGTTAAATATTAAACTTGAAATTTGGTTCCCAAGCCAAATAGTCGCCGACTTTATGTGCCTGAAACGGCTAGAACAAGAAGCTTTAGTTTCATGCTTCTTATTGTACCCGAGTAACCCGACCCGATGCTTGTTATCGTACTTGATCCGTTGGATAACCGTCGGTACTCATGCAAGAAGTACATGAAAATACATGGTTCATATTTATGCAAAGCCGGAAAATTGAAATCTGCGGGATACACACTTGGGTACAAGCAACATAAATAATCGTTAAAAAAACCATATACCATCACTATACAGTAAATCATTACTAGTGTTTTAAAAGGATGGAATTTTTAAAGATGGTCTTTAAATATTTTGTCATCCAATAAGATGCGGCAGCTAGCTGATTTCGATTCATCATACAAAATCAACAGTGTGTATGCATGCAAAATGTTACATCATTTTACCTGTCACAGGAGACGGTTGTATAACATGCAAACATGGGTTTTGAAAATGGTTAGAAAATCCCTAACTCGCCTAATTAAATATATGGGACCAATGAAGTGATGAGATCCATCTTGTCGACGATACAAGGTGCCCGACTATTTCTGGTGTTTTACCAGTGATAATCAAATCAATGATTAAATTTGTACCCTTAAAATCTAAATGATTTAAATACTTCTCAAAGATACGACACTCAAAATGTGGAGTTGCAAAAAAAAAGTAAGGTCTCCAAAAAAAAAAAAAAAAAAAAAAGCTCTTAAATGGAAATTGAAAAGAGATGCAAGTCGAGTTCTTTTAGAAATGGTAAGATTCTTTGTGGGAAAAAGAACGAGTTGATCTATAGCATATTGACTAATTTCTGATTCCTCTCTGTTTCATATTTTCTTTTCTATTTTAATAATACTAGGTTGGGTTCTTCTTTTAGCAGTATCAAATAGAATATGTTGAACAAAAATTCATCATGCGAAACATGTTCAATTTAGATTATGAAAATTGTATGGATTTTATGAAACCATGTGTTGTGGCTCAGATCCGGTAAAATTTCATGCATTAATAATGGCTTTAAATCACCATAAAAGATCTTTGTTTTGAGATAAAAGTTTTTGAACCAAAAAAAGTTCTGAAAGTGGCTAGTTGAATCTCAAAAGATATTAGTGACGTTGTACCTTTACTGAA
This sequence comes from Nymphaea colorata, assembly GCF_008831285.2. Taxonomy (NCBI): domain Eukaryota; kingdom Viridiplantae; phylum Streptophyta; class Magnoliopsida; order Nymphaeales; family Nymphaeaceae; genus Nymphaea; species Nymphaea colorata. The sequence continues at coordinate 4,130,567 of NC_045141.1, read as the reverse complement.
TTAGATTTTGACTCACTCAATAGTCCGGGCACCTACCTTCCAATTTCTCAAGAAATTGTGGTTTGTGTAGACCTGAATACAGTCAAGTCGAGCTCTAGCTAGGCCAAGCTCGTGTTTGGCTTGACTAACAAAACCATGAGCTTGAGCTCAGCCCAAATTTGAGTTGAGCTCCACGGAATAGGCTGAAGCTGGACTTGATGGCACATTGTCAAACTGGACCTCGAGCTCGACTTGTCAGGCTCATTTAAAGCTCGTTGAAACAAGCTCCATAAACCTTCATTGATGATTAACATAGTGAAATCCCAGTCACCCAACTGACTGGGTAGGTTCAATTGGTTGCATTATTTATTTGAAATAAAAGGAGAACAGAAGGCGAGTTCCCAAAACAACGTTACTGACAAACTCCACCAACAAACGCCAGATCAAAAGCCTGAACACCCAATTCCATAAAATGTTGCCCAATGCAAATGGAAAAAAGTAGGATGGCATTGAAAAATAAAAAAGCAAAAAACCTAATATGCAGTCAAACCTACGCCCAGCGATGAACAATGATAAAAGGGGAGGGAAGTGGTAGTTTTAGTACATGTGGAGAACCGCCAGCGCAAGGACTTGCTCGAGCAGGAGGGCTAGCTGTTGCCAAAGCTTCCATATACACAGATCGGCTAAGGGAGTTATACCACTCGTCGACCTCCACCTCATTGGAGCTTCCTGTCTCCAGCCCTCAAAGTCACCATGGACTGGGGTTTTTCCAGCAAAAAAAGCCCCTTCATTGTCAGGGGCAAAGCCACGGTAGGGTTTGGGGCTCCACCTTAATTTTTTTTTAAAAAATTACATATAAATTTTTAAACAATTTAACTTGTTTTATATAAAAATTTTAAAAATTGATATTTTAGCTTTAGTAAAAATTTGTGAAAAATTTCTGGTTTCGTCAGGGAAAGAAATTACATATAAATTTTTAAACAATTTCACTTGTTTTATATAAAAATTAAAAAAAAAATGATATTTTAGCCTTAGTGAAATTTTTTTGGTTCCGTCCTTTAATGTCAGGCCTTATTGACTTTATATCTCCAAAGAATCGAAGAAGATTGACATGTAGACTCTTTCTCTCACTCTCCCTATCGCTTTCGGCGATAGAGCTCCACGAGAGATCAAGGCAAATGAAGGTGGATTTTCCAAAAACCCTCATTCCTTGGGGTGATATTATCTATAAGCATCCCTAAAAGAAAACCTCTAAAAATGAGCCTATCGAGCTTAACTGAGTCAAGTTTGTGTAACTGAACCTTTGTCCGCGATTTTCTGTCCGACCTGAACTGGTCCGACAATGATCCGCGGACAAAATTTCTGCCCCGGTAGGGCATATTTTTTTTGTCGTCTCTCAGCACACCTCCGCAGCAGCTCCTTGTCCTCCTCCAGGTGTGAATATGGAAGGCAATCTCTCAGTCAAACTCTCTTTGGGTCAGCTTCTGCCTCTCTCCTAACTTCTGCGCTGCTCTCGGATGACCCCTCTTTTCTCGTTTGAGTGTCATGTTGAAGTCATTAATGAACACTCGAGGCTTGAAACTTCCGTATCCAAACTTGCCCTGCCTTGGCGCAAGCAAGCTAAGGCCCCTTCTCCTTGTGACTCCTCCAATGGCATTCAAGACTGCTGCAAACATTAGATTCAGTAAATTAAACAGGAGGCTTGCGGCAAGGACAAGTGGCCGTGCTGCCACGCGAAAACGTTTGTCGACATGCTTTCTTGCTGTGGTGGTAGTCGGCATACATAATTCCTCCATACTTTTATATTCAAGAGAAATGCAAGACTATATCACTTCCCATAGAAATCGGATTTGTGCACTAAAATGACAAACGACTGCCTCAACATTGCAACCATAATTCCTATTTCCAGCCCCTGTCTGTTGTATAATAAGTGAAGGTTGCAACACAAAAATTCTCTGCACGTTGCTTCACTACTTCTGTAACTTCTGAGGTGGCTGCCTCTTTAGATGTTTGCAAGACAAGAGTAGACTCCATATCCTTTATAAGTTGACATCTAAGTATCTTTTTCGCATGATAATCAAGCAAGGGCATGTGTCCTTCCTTCTTGAAGTGCTCAGGTAACTTTTCCGAAAAAAATCTGGTGACTGAAAAAATCTCTGCCTAACATCGTCAAAATTGGTCCTTAGCTGTGGTAAGAACATGCGCAGCACTGAACGTCTCTAGCCACTTGGTGAGATAATGTTCATCATCACCCTTTTTGCGGAGATTTCCCCTGCCCCCAGTGCAGCTTAAATGATGTTGGATAGAATGACAACATCAATGGTCCAAACATAAGTTTAATGGCCAGGGTTGCTCTTCCCTAGCCATCTGCAGCTTCCTCCTCCACTCGAGGTACGTGAGGGAAGCCATGGAGAGGTCGACCTTTTAACCTTCACCATGGAAGAATTTAGATAAAGGGTCTAGGACAGGTTTAAGAGCAGTCATAGTGATGTGCGACCCTGCTTGTTCTATGGCAACCTAGACACCAGCATCCCCACTACAGCCTGCTTCATTTCCATTTCTAGAGCAGTTCTCTTCCATAACCGAATGCTGCTTCTACCTAGTTCATCATCACAAATGTTCTTGCACGCTATGAAACATCACTCTGGCACCTCCATCTTCCATCCAAGAAGACCTAATCTGATTGAGGATGGCTGGAATGGGTTGTGTCACACCCCGACCTTTTTGACACTCAAACATTTTTTTTCTAACATCCAACATCGAGGTGTGACTACACAATAGTTCAAAAAGGAATGAGCCAAACAATTCAAAACAATGGGGCAAGCTTTCCATTATATAGCATTTCAATTCAATTGTACATTTGACAAAAATGCCCCAAAATCACAACATCGATGCCTAATAAAAAACAAGGCATCAGTAAAACCAAAAACCCGACGCGCCGGCACTACAAGAACAAAACAAAACCCAAAATCTCCCCAGTAGGACGTGAGTGTAGCCATCTGCTCAGCCTGCTGCCCCGGGTACACCAAAACCTGAAAAAAAGAAACAACCGAAGGCTTAGCCTTCGCAGTATGGCAACAAGCCAGGAAAAGTCCAAGCCCTCTTAGGTCGGGCTCAGTACACAAACAAACATCAGAACAATCTATCATTATGTCGTGTCAAGACACGACATGCAGACGCCACTCAATGGCTACAATAACATAATTTCAATCACATGCAAGGCATCATCATGTCACTTGCATTCATAAGCACAACAGTCACATGCACAACAATCCTATACATTTCAATCACATACATTGCAGTTTCATTACTATCAGTGAATTTACAGTTCCTGTGGGTGCAAACACAGGCACGTGCACACCGCGGGCGGCCCACAACCGAGAGACAACCCCCGTGGTGGCCCAGAACAGTATGGATCCATCTATCCGCTGCAGCGGTAGAGCACTCATCCATGGATATGTGAATTCCAAGGAGAGATACTCAGCCTTCCCTAGGACACCCAGGTTGGGAAGGCGGGAGCCTATGCTCCAAGCACATCACACAACAGTACCCTGGGGCCTTGCACCGCCTGCGCTCCGAACAGGCGAGACCAGTGGCGAAAGCGGGACAACTCCCATATACATAGTCACATCCCACTGGCCTCTCATCTCTTATTCTTTCATTCTTATACTTATACTTGCACAAACACATTTAACTGGCTAGCTCCTGAGGTTGGTTCACTTCACGAGTGAACCCACACCTCCAATTGCCTCCACACGAGGGTTACACATAACCACAACAGTTTTGGCTAGCCGTCGTAACAATATGGGTACAACTACCCACTGTGCAAACATTTGCATCATTGCCCGCGGCAATGGGTATTCAATAAACATAACATTCACATTCATCATCATACAATTACATCTTTAAAAACTTAGCCAAACCACAGAGAGTAGTCTCAATCTGTGGTGGGCTCGTAGCTGTCCTATGCAGTTATCATTCTAGAATGTTTTCTAATGCACAATTGGGGTCGAGGAGACACTCGACTCGATACCCCGCCTCATCTGTCCTAAACAGTTATCAATTCTAACATGCACATGAAAATGCGTAACATTATCAAAACAATTACTATAAGCCTTTCAAAACAATTCATATCATATATCAATTTATGTACATGCATACACATATTCATTCACGGAACGCTCAATCAATTCATATCACAAATCCTAGGATCCCATGATCCTAGGAACACACATTCATTCACTTGCCCAGGCAGGGATTTGCCTGGAATGTCGCCATACCTGTGGCGCGTTCACAAGAATCTTCAAAATGCCTCGAGCTTCGAATCCGGTAGCTCAAGGTCGACGGGATGTACCCGGTGTACCTGCAGACACAAACACAAGATAAGATTCCTACTTCATACCTCAACAATTCAAACAAAAACAAAACAAAATCATTGAGGCACGTGTCATCGCCTCGAGAGGGTGTCGACGGGTAGTGTCAACCCACAAGTTCTCCAAAAGGGTCACTTCCCACTTCTAGCCGTGCCAATAGATGCCAAAACTCAAAGCCATCAATTCGTCTATCACTAACGCCTTTCTCAAAACTCCTTTTTTCTTAAATCAAGGCGTCTACCCCAAAGATACATCCAACTTATGTACGTTATCCCTATTTAACTCCAAGATGCACCCGTTCACAAAAACGCGTGCTACAAGCTCACTAAAACGGTCCTAAATCTTCCCCACAACCTCACAAACTCTACCATGTTTCCCCTAATGCTTCGAAAATTAATCTATCATGCTTAAATGATCATCCAAAATATGAATCTTCGCTTCCCAACATAATCGCAAGCTTTCCCCCAAAAACGAAATCACTAACATGTGTTCCAAATAATCAATTCTAAGCTCTAGCATGCTCAAACAATAATTATACGCGTTCCAAAGAAAAATATATCATAAAATAGGTTCAATTTCGCCTTGCTCACCCCGATTGAAGGTCTAAACTGCTGTAATCCTCCCGGCAGCCACCTCACGTGCCCAAGTGGTCCCCAAACGGCTAAAATCCTCCAATGCCTCCACTACCAAGGCCTCCTCTAACTGCTGTTACGAGGGGGAGGACAAATCCCCAAGCTGAAAACGGATCCAACAGTGATGAAATAGTGAAAAATCAGTGAGAAAAAGTGCTTGATTGGAGAAAATAGAAAACGAGCAGAAAATGGGGAGAGGGTTCGGTCAAAAGGGGAAAAGAAGGCAGTGAGGGGAGAGGACGGGAGAGAAGAGAGAGACGGTGGAGAATGAGGAGAGTCGTTCGGTGGAGAGGGAGACGAGTGACAGTGGGAGAAGGAGACGAGTGACAGTGGGAGAGGGAGAAGGAGAAGAAGGAAGAAGGAAGAGTTAGGGAGAGGTTGAGGGCTTACCCAACTGCCGACACCGACGCCGCCGCCGTTCCTTCCTCCGCCGGCTCAAGCGTCGCCACTGCTCCCTCGTCCTCCTCCTGGTCTCACACGGGCGACACGGAAGCAAGAAGGCGACGAGGAAGAAAAGGGAGACGCGAGGGAGAAGGGCCCTCGCGTCGGGCTCCTCTCGCGTGGGGCTAGGGTCCGGGTCTGGACCCTGACCCGACCCGCTCCACCCAAACGCCGCGCGTTATAGGTTGCGTAGAAGTCTATCAACTCTAAAGGACAAGAAAGCAGTGTACCTCAGATTTTTAATGAGTGGCAAAGTTCCACAGTTGCCAAAAGCATCTCTCCCATGCATAGATTGTAATGGTAGGCCTCCTTTCACTTTTTTATTTTGACTGTTTTCATCCTAACCATGTACTTCTTTCACCGGGGGCGACACCTTCTGATCTTCAATCTCAATGGTTGACCCTTCATTATCTTCTCTTGTTGATGCCATGGCTCGATTCCGAGGGGCTTCTCTTGCTGCCTCACTGGTTTCTTGCCCCAACCATGCCATCGTCTTTCAGGCATCTCTTTCTTTCTAAACAGGTGTAGTCTCTGGTTGTCCAATTGATAGAGTTTTTGCAGTAGAATGGCGCCTTTCATCCCTTTACGTTTCCTAAGCAAGTTCACCAACGAAGTCTCGAGGATGAGTGCATGAACAGTAAAAGCACCAAACAACAGGTAGCCAGTAAAAGCACCAAAACAACAGGTAGCCACATCAACTGAAAGAGAACAAATAGAGAGAGAGAGATCGAAGCCAAGAGAATTTGCAGGTTTGCTTCTATGAGGCACAAAGCAAGTTAATCTCTCGATTTTACCTTAATTTTAGTGTTGATGGGCTTATGTAACTAGCCTCATAGGTTCTCCCATATGCCCATCATGTGGTTAGGGCCAGTGAGAGATTTCAGGAGTAGATAATGTAAAATCAAAATTTGTTTAGATGAAATTCTTCAGTTTAAAAACTTTTTTTGCAAAATTCATCTCATAATTGCAAGTGAACCCCCTCACAGTTACCAGAGGAATGAATTGAGCACATAACTACTATCCAACATCTCCCACTTGTCCATGAGATTGCTAGTTTGCTTTCACTATTGTGGGTTTCCTTAGATTCCAGCTACGTGACTTTTCATATATCCAACATAACTTAAATTTGTTCAAGGTTTGTAGCGAGGTTTTTCTTTTAATGGCTTTCCTTTGCAACCTTTCAAACATATTTTATCCCCATATGAGCTACATGTTTGGTAAACAAATCTTTAGAAATTCTCTTAGTTAAAGGGTCAACTACCATATCATTGTTAGACATCTAATCAACTGTAATTTGATTTTTCTTAATCATTTCATGTACGTAATGATATTTCACCATGATATGCTTAATCTTTGAGCTAACAACTCTATTTTTCATTAGAGATATCGTTGCATGATTATTACAATATATAGTTGAACTCGTTCATGATTAAGATATAACTTCATGTCTTCCAAGAACCAATTTATCCAGACAACAAATGTAGTTACAACATTACATGCAACATACTTTCATTCTTGAGTATACTGAGCAACACATCTCCGTTTCTTATAGGGCTAAGCTATCGCTCATTTTTCAAAGAGAAATGCATATCCAAATATGGACTTACTATCGTCTTTACAACCCACAAAATCTGTATCAGAATAACCAACTAAATTTAATTCATCAGCTTGGTAGGACAATTTCAAGCTTTTTGTTCCTTTAATATAGCAATTCTTTTACTGCTTGCTAGTGAGGCCAACCAAGATTACTTTGGTAGTGACTCAAAATACTAATACAAAAACTTATGTCAGGTGTTGTGCATAACATTAGATATATTAAGCTGCGTTCTGCATAACATTAGATATATTAAGCTGCCTACAACCTGAGCATATGGGGCATTTAATTTTTATTGTTCTTTACTAGAACAATCACTTCTACTTAGATTGCTCCTTTGGCTATGAGAGTCTCAATCGATTTGCAATATTGCATTCAGAACTTCTTTAAGATATAATCAATGTCATTCTTGGCTCAAACTCAAAATCTTTGAGTTTCTATCTCGAGTGATCTTTATACATAAGATATAAAATGCTTCACCCATGTTCTTCATTTCAGAGTTTTTGTTCAGCCAAGTCTTTGTTTTGAATATCATTTTGTTATCATTTTCAGTCAGTAAAATGTCATCAACATATAATGACATGATGCAAAAAAGATGCATTTTTCAGACATATACACAGTGGTTTACCAAATTTGCTACATATCCAAGCTTAGTTATTGTCTTATGAAAAGTAAAATACCATTATCCAAGAGATCGCTTCAAGCCGTACAAGGATTTTTCCAACTTGTACACTTTATCTCTATTTTTTTTAATGACATATCCTTCTGGTTGTGTCATATAGATAGTTTCTTTTCACTCGCCATTTAAAAAAGCAGTTTTTATATATATCTACCAAATATCCAGGCCATAGAAAGCTGCGATAACCACAATTATTCTAACTGAGGCAAATTTTACAACTGGTGAATAGGTTTTTGAATAATCAAATAATTCTTCTTGGAAAAAACTTTTCGCCACGAGTTTTATTTTAAATTTCTCAACTGAGCCATCAACAATATACCTTTTTTAGCACTCATTTACACCCAATGAGTTTTCTTCCTTTAAAAAGATCTATTAATTCTCATACTATATAATTTTCTATGGAAACATTTTCTTCAGCCATAGTTTTTAACCAATTTGACGACTCATGTGAATTTATCACTTTATCATATGTCAGATTATCTAACATTTCATCAATATCAGCTAAATAGCATAACTTCTTTGTCAAGTATATATAATAATCATTCAAATAGAAAGAAAGAGATCTAGGTCTTTATGTCCTGACAAAGTCTGAGAAGATGATGCACCCAAATAAGTTGGTTCATTATCAAACTGTTCCCCAGTCAGTTTGTTGCTAGACTATTCCCCAATTGGTTCATTGCCAAACTATTCATCTGAGTAAATCAGATCATCTAGTAGATCAGTTTGATCTTCTACTGACTCATTGTCCTCATTATTAGGTTCTTCTAGGAACTCTACATTCTTACCTTCAATAAGTCTGATAGCCGAATGATATAATCTGTAGCCTTTGGATCCTTTCAGATATCCAATAAATAAACATTTTACAGATCTACTATCCAGTTTATCCATTTTTAGATCTAGGATTTTAACATGAGCTATATATCCTCACTTCCTGAGATGACTCTGATCTGGTTTCACAACAGTCTATCTCTCATAAAGAGTGGTCTGGACTGCATTCAGAGTACTCAATTTATAGTATATATAGTTGTTAATATATCTTCACTCCAGAATACTTTGGGTAAGTGTGCATTTGCCAACATGGATTTTACCATATTCAAAAGGGTTCTGTTACACCTCTCAGCTACACAATTTTACTGTGGCATTAGACATTGTTATTTGCCTATTAATTCGAAGGTCTTTACAGTATTTGATGAATTCATTTGATATATACTCCCTACCTCAATCAGACCTTACAACCTTGATGCATTTCTCAAGTTGTCTATTAACTTCATTTTTGTATTCCTTGAATTTCTCAAGGGCTTCATATTTATGTTTGATCAAGTAAAGATAACCGAACCTTCAGAAATCATGAATGAATATAATGAAATATAACTTGTCACTATGTATTTGGATCCTAAAAGGTCCACAAATATCTATATAAATAATATCTATAGATCAGTGACTTGAATTACTTTAGATGGAAACAATTTAATTTCTATTTTTTCATTTCATTAATCTTAAACATGCCATGTTCTTTTACATATTTGCCTTCAAACGTGATCTTGCCATGTTTTTCCACTGTGACTTTCCCTAGAGTAAAATGAATTTCAAAACCTTTTCCAGTTAGAGCAAAGATAGACACTAGATTCCTTCTCATATAAGGAACATAAAGAACCTCATTCAGAACGACATTGGTGACCTGACTCCCATGACATCACAATATGAATTATTTCCCATATAGACATTTTGTACACCCAGACTTAGGTTTTTCATTCACACATTCCTTTGTTTTTTCTATGTGACAGATAGCCCCAAATTCTATCCACCAACCAGTTAGTTCTTCATTTGCAAACAAACACTCTTACACAACACATATGACTTCTTTGATGTAGTTCTAACTTCCTGCACTTGTAGCATTTCACTACAGTTTCTTAAAGTCTCTGAGAACCTATAAATTTGCCCTTAAATTTACCATCAGTTTTCTTTTTAAATTATTTGGGTCTAACTGCTATATGACTACTAACAGGTTTATCTTGGGCTATCATAAATTCTGTATTCTTTCTCTTAGTAAGGTGTTATTGCTGAATAGTTAGTTGAATGGGGAGATTTTCTAGAGTCAAAGTTTGAAAGTAAAGACTTAGGACAGTGACTGCCATGTCCTTAAAAGGAAGAAAGCTATTCAAGATTATATAGATCTGCATGTCTGAAATCATGTTTCCCACTACAACTGTCAACGACTCTATCTGACTCTTTCATTTTATGTGAATTATATTGCTCTAGGAGTAATTGAACATGCATCGTAATAGTAGTGTTATACTTTAAGGTGATAGCATCAAACATCTCCTTAGCTGTTGGATAGTCCTCAAATACACTGATCGTGTCATCTTCCATGAAAGCTAACATAATAGTTTTATTCATCAATTCATTAGTCTCAAAAGCATCATAGGTCTTTTGTTCCTCATATGTGGGATTGTCACCTAAGGTAGGAAAGAAATTGGTTATGACATGAATCAACCTCTTATGTGTCATGACCAACATGATCCTACGCTTCCATGCATGAAAGTTGATTCCACTGAGTTTTTCAATCTTGACAAGTTCAGAGGCTCCCACTCTAAAAGTCATTTCTAAATTTTGAGTTATTGATGACAAGTAAAGAAAATCACTGAGAAGAAGATAAGCCACCATTAGAGTATATACGACATAAAAAAACATGCATATTAAGCCAAAAATACTCTAACAATATTCTAAAATAACTTAGAATCAAGGAGGCCTCAATTCAAAATTTTATAAAGAGGTTTTCTTTCTTATTTTCAAAATAATTTTTGAGTCCCTTTTTTGTAATTTTGATAACTCAAAAGGGTATCTTTTGTAACTTTAACTAAAATTATGGTTGTAAACCAAATTTAACTTTTGCAAGCCTCTTTCTGAACAAGTTTTTAGCAAAAATGCTGCAACATTAATTTTCATTAATTCTGACAGCATTTTTGAAAATATGGCAAAAATGGTGGACTAAATCTCTCTTTTTTTTTTAATTTGAGACCATAATTTGGCTTCCATTTTTGTTCATTTTTCGCTTGTTCTTCTCTCTCCTCTTCAAAAAATCTCTGCTAGGGTTTCGTAGAGCCGACGACCTACTAACCGGCAAGCTTCGGTGTCCTACTAACAAACGCAGCGTGGCAGCTAGAGTAGCAGTCGAGTAGTCGTGGGTCTGTCTGAAAAAGTGACAGTGGCAGAGGCCTTCGTGGCCCAGAGAGCTGACTAGATCTGAGGTCTGGTGAAACGTTCAGCAATGATTGAGGGTTGCTGTGAGTTTGTTGGAAAAGAGGTAGCGGCTGATCTCCGGCTGTGTCAAAGGGGAAAACAATGGTGGCTTCTCCGACCACACCTGGTAGAACAAACAGCCATGGTGTTCAGTCACTCAAGCAGCAGATAGCTTGAAGGAGAGACCGCAGATTCTCTGGTTGAGCTTGGAAAACTAGTAGAGTGGTTTTCCAAGCCATCGAGTAGACTCCTTTCCATTACTTTTTTTTCATTTTTCTCTTTTCTTTCTTTCAAGCAAAGTAAGCTCGGCTATTTGTTTTAGAAGCACCAAACATCATACAACTTATTGATTCAAGAGAAATGCAAGACTCTATCACTTCCCATAGAAATCAGATTTGTGCAAAAATGACAAATGACTGCCTCAACATTGCAACCATCATTCTGATTTCCAGCTCCCGCCTGTTGTACGATAAGTGAAGATTGAAAAACAAAATTCTCTGCATGTTGCTTCCGTATTTTTGTAGCTTCTGAGGTGGCTGCCTCCTTAGATGTTTGCAAAACAAGAGTCGACTCCATATCCTTTAAGTTGACATCTAGTATCTTTTTCACATGATAATCAAGCAAGGGCATGTGTCCTTCCTTCTTGAAGTGCTCAGGTGACATTTCAAAAAAAAAAAAATCTGGTGATTGAAAAAATCTCTGCCTAACATCATCAAAATTGGTGATAAAAATGCCATCCACTTTGCTATTTCCTTCATCTAAAGATATTTAATTGCTACAAGTGTGGGTCGACAACATAGAACACAACATATGTCCCACGAATCATCCACTTTTACGAACTGGTTATGACAAATGTCCTTAACTGTCATAAGAATATGTTCAACACTGAATGTCTCTAACCACTTGGTGAGATAATGTTCATCATCGCCCTTTTTTGCAGAGATTTCCCCTGCGCCCAGTGTAGCTTTGACCAACATAAATGATGTTGGATAGAAAGACAACATCAATGGTCCAAACACAAGTTTAATGGCCAGGGTTGCTCTTCCTAGCCATCTGCAGCTTCCTCCTCCACTCGAGGTACGTGAGGGATGACCAGGATGAGGCTTGGGTGAAACTAAGTGGAGGTCCGAACTGAGTGATGTTGAAGAATCAGCGGATGACCTTATGACCTTCACCTGGAAGAATTTAGATAAAGGGTCTAGGACAGGTTTAAGAGCAGTCACAATGACGTGCGACCCTGCTTGTTCTATGGCAACCCAAACACCCAACGTCCTCACTACAACCAACTTCGTCTCTCCCTCTTGTTTCTCACCGACTGCCTACTTCATTTCCATTTCTATAGCAGTTCTCTTCGGTAACCGAAGGCTGCTTCTACCTAGTTCACTATCACAAATGGTCTTGCACACTATGAAACATCTCCCTGGCACCAGCATCTTCCATACAAGAATACCTAATCTGCTTGATGATGGCTGCAATGAGTTGCGTGGAAGTCTATCAACTCTAAAGGAAAGGAAAGCAGCGTACCATAGTTTTTTAATGGGTGGCAAATTTCCACAATCGCCAAAAGCATTTCTCCCTTACATAGATTGTAATGGTAGATTGCCTTTCACTTTTTTATTCTGATTTTTTTCATCCTGCCCACGTACTTCGTTCACCAGGGGCGACACCTTCTAGTCTTCAATCTCAATGGCTGACCCTTCATTATCTTCTCTTTTTGTTGCAATGGCTCAGGGCTTCTCTTGCTGCCTCACTGGTCTCTTGCCCCAACCATGCCATCGTCTTCTAGGCGTCTCTTTCTTTCCAAACAAGTGTCATCTCTAGGTGTCCAACTGATGGAGTTTTTGAAGTGAATGACACTTTGATTCCTTCTACTTTTCTTGAGCAAGTTCACCAATGGAGTCTCCAGGATGAGTGCTCGAACGGTAGAAACATCAAAACAGCAGGTAGCAACATCAACTAAAATAAAAGAACAAAGAGAGAGAGGTCAAAGCAGAGAGAATTTGCAAGTTTGCTTCTATGAGGTACAAAGCAGGGTAATCGCTTGATTTTATCTTAATTTTAGTGTTGTTGGACTTATATAACCAACCTCATAGGTTTTCCTGTATGCCTAGCATGCGATTAGAGCATGCGAGAGATTTCAAGAATAAATAATGTAAAATCAAACTTTGTTTAGAATGAAAATCTTCAGTTTGAAATTTTTTTTTGCAAATTTATTTTGTAATTGCAAGTGAGACCCCTCACAATTATGAAAGGAAGGGATAGGGCTCATGGTCACTATCAAACATCTCCCGTTTGGCCATGAGACTGCCAGTTTGCTTCCACTATTGTGGGTTTCTTTAGGCTCTAGCTACATGGTTTTTCATAATTGGTTTATCCAATGTAAATGAAATTTGTTCAAGGTTTGTAATGAGGTTTTTCTTTCAATAGCTTTCCTTTGCAACCTTTCAAATATATCTTAGCCTCATATAGACTACATGCTTAGTAAACAAATCTTCAGAAATTCTCTTAGTTAAATGGTCAACTACTATATCATTGGTAGACATGCAATCTATTGAGATTTCATTTTTTTCAATCATTTCATGCATGACATTTCACTATTATATACTTACTCTTTGAGCTAAAAGCTCAATTTCTCATAAGAGATATCACTGCCTGATTATCATAATAGTTGAACTGGTTCATGATCGTGATCTAACTTCAAGTCTTTCAAGAACCGATTTATCAAAACAACAAAGGTAGTTGCAATATTGCATGCTACATACTCTGCTTCTTAAGTATGTTGAGCAACACATCTCTGTTTTTTACAGGGCCAGACTATCGCTCCTTCACCAAAAAGAAACACACATCCAGATGTGAACTTACTATTGTCTTTACAACTCACAAAAATTGCTTCAGAATATTCAACTACAGCTATGTCACCTGAGTGCAGGGTGCGGGTGTCGGCACGGCACATCTCAAAAAATTTAAGTGTGGCAGTGCGACAAAAGTATTTTATTACTATTATTATTATTATTAAAATAATAACAATATGTATATAATATATATGACAAAAAATTGTCTATAAACTACAAATTATTAAATAACAAGATCAAAATTACAATTTGCTAATCATGATATCATTATCAATCATTAGTTCAACATTCAACAAGAAATATACCCTAGTTTGAGCTCACAAAATCATAGTTCATACAGTCATACTTCATACGAAAATCAAAAACCAGTAATAAGGATGAAGAATTAAAATATAAAGAAACCAGTAGAGTAGAATCAGAATATAAAGAAACCAGTAGAGTTCAAAGAAACCAGTCAACCAGCAGAGTTCAAAGAAACCACTCAACTAGCATAGACTATATACTGCATAACTACAGTCTGCAACTATCCAGATTTCACAAAAATCAGAATATAAAACAAAAGCAACACTGTTTTTTTAATCAGAATGAATGCCTATAAATAAGTTTAAAGAGTTATCTGCTATTCTAAAGAGCTATCCACTATTCAGTATCATAAATTGCAATGCAAAACAAAAAAAAAACCAGTGAAAAATTTTAATATCAGTAACAAAAACAATTTATTTTGTGAAGCTGCAGAGCAAGAATCACAAAAACATTCAATCACATAAGAATGAAAACATGGACGAAAACGACAAAGACCACAAATTCTAGAAAAAAAATAAAGGATAAATTAGGTAAACATAAAAGGCAGGTACCAAACGTGCACACTAAAGGAGACGAAGAAGAGGGACGAAGAAGATGAAGAAGAAGGATGAAGAAGACGAAGAAGAGGGACGAAGTAGACGAAGAAGAGGGACGAACAGAGACAAAGAAGAGGGGCGAAGAAGAAGGGACGAACATGGACAACGAAGAGGCCAAGAGGACGAATAAGAGGAAATAGGGAAAGAAGAAACGTGGAAAGAAGAAAACCTGATGCTGCGGACGCCGGTCGCAGGATGGAGAGGTAGCTAAGACGAACACAGGCGAGAGATAGCAGCGGCAAAGGGGCGAGGTTGACGTGGGTGCCCGATCGACTTTCTAAAAATAAAAACAAAAAAAAACGCTAAAAATTGGACCAAAATAGACCGACTCGCATTTGACTGCACTTGACTCGCGTCAAACGTGAGTCGGGTGTGAGTTAGAAAAGGACAATTTTAGTCGGGTGCGGCTGACCGCACCCGACTCTTGTTTGACCACTTCAGGTGCACACCAGGGGTGCACCCGCACCTGCATCACGTCGACGTGGGTGTAAGGGTGGGTATCGGGCTGGACCGGCCCGATCCGGCCCGGGTCTCGTTCCGGGCCCGGCCCAGCCCATTTAAATTAAAAAAATATTTTTAATTATAAAATAATATTTTTTAATATAAAATGTATTTATTAAGAATAAAAAATATTATTAAAACAAAAAAATTAATATATATATATATATATATATATATATATATATATATATATATATATATATATATATATATATATATATATATATATATATATATATATATATATATATAATTTAACTTACCGGGTCGACCCGGGCCTGGCCCGGCGGCGGCCCGGCCCGACGCCTAGCCTTACATGGGTGTGAGGCCAAAAATGGCGCACCCAAGTGACTTAGAACTAAAGTTAATTCATCAGCTTGGTAGGACAATTTCAAGCCTTTTATTCTTTTAATATAGCGAAAAATTCTTTTTATTATGTGAGGCCAACTAGGATTACTTTGGTAGCAACTCACAGAACCAATAGGAAAGCTTAGCATTAGATACATTAAGCTGCCAAATACCTGGATATATGAGACATTTAATTTTTAATTTTTATTGTCATTCACTAGAACAATCACTTCTGCTTAGATTTGCTTCTTTGGCCATGGGAGTCCCAGTTGATTTGTAATCTTGCATTCATAACTTCTTTAAGATATGACTAATATATTGTTCTTGACTCAAACTCAAAATCCTCGAGTTTCTACCTCGAGTGATCTTTATACGTAGTATATAGGATGACCCATGTCCTTCGTTTCAAAGTTTCGTTCCGCCAAGTATTTGTTTTGAATATCATTTTGTTATCATTTCTAGTCAGTAGAATGTCATCGACATATAATGACATGATACATAAAAGACTTCTATTTTTTTAGACATATACTGGGCAGGTTTGATACATATCCAACTTTAATTATTACCTTATGAAAAGAAAAACACCATTGTCTAGAAGACTACTTCAAGTCGCACAAGGATTTTTTTCAACTTGTACACTTTATCTCTATGTTTTTTAATGACTTCTAGTTGTGTCATATAGATAATTTCTTTTAATTCACCAATTAGAAAAAATAGTTTTTACATCCATCTGCCAAATATCCAAATCATGGAAAGCTACAATAGCCAAAATTATTCTAATTGAGACAAATTTTGAAACTTGTGGATAAGTTTTTAAATAATCATCAGTCTTTTTGGGAAAAACCTTTCGCCACCAATCTTTCTTTAAATTTTTCAACTGAACCATCAACTATATACTTCCTTTTAGCAACCATTTACACTAATGAGTTTTCTTCTTTCAGGAAGGTCTATTAACTCCTAGACTTTATTCTTTTCTATAGATTCAATTTCTTCATTTATAGTTTTTAACCAATCTGACGATTCATGTGAATTTATCACTTCATCATATGTTAGATTATCTGACATTTCATCAATATCAGCTGAATAGCATAGTCTACTGCCAAATATACATAATAATCATTCAAATATGAAGTACTCGAATCAATTTGTTTATTATCAGATTATTTTCCAGTTGGTTCATTGTTAGACTGTTTCTCAGTCAGTTCATTACCAGACTATTCATTTGAGTAAATCAGAGTATCTAATAGATCAGTTTAATTGGGTTATTGTCCTCATTATTGAGTTCTTCTAGGAACTCTACATCCCCACTTTCGATAAGTCTTATAGTCGTTGGATATCAATAAATAAACATCTTACAGATCTATTATCTAGTTTATCCATTTTTTGATATATGATTTTAACAAAAAGTATAAATTCTCATCTCCTGAGATGACTCAGATTTGGTTTTATACCAGTCCATCTCTCATAAGGAGTGGTCGGGACTACGTTGCAGGACATTTGATTTATAGTACACATAGTTGTTAATACAACTTCACCCCAGAATACTTTGGGTAAGTGTACACCAACCAACATGGATCTTACCATGTTTAAAAGAGTTCTGTTACTCCTCTCAGCTATACCTTTTTGTTGTGGTGTTCTAGGCATTGTTCTTTACCGATTAATTCCAAGGTCTTTACAGTATTTGAGGAATTCATTTGATGTATACTCCTCATCTCGATCAGACCTTACAACCTTGATGTATTTGTCAAGTTGTCTCCCAACTTCATTTTTGTATTCCATGAATTTTTCAAGGGCTTCATATTTATGTTTGATGAAGTAAAGATAACTAAACCTTGAAAAATCATCAATGAATGTTACAAAATATAACTTGTCACTATGTGTTTGGACCATAAAAGGTCCACAGATATCTGTATGGATAATCTCCAACAGATTAATGACTCGAATTACTTCAGAAGGAAAGTTTTTCCGTACCATCTTTTCATATGAATATGACTCACATTTCACAAAATTATTTATATTAATATCGGGTATTAAACATAGCTGTGCTAGAGTCTTCATCTTGTTAATACTTACATGGCTTAATCTTTCATGCCATAAGTTCACAATCACATTCAATACATAGTCAATATAAGCAAAAACAGAAACTTTATTCATTTCATTGTTACATATTTGCCTTCAAATGGTCTTACCATGTTTTCCCACTGTGACTTTTCTTAAAATAAAACAAATTTTAAAACTTTTTCCAGTCAAAGCAGGGACATGCACTAGATTCTTTGTCATATAAAGAACATAAAGAACCTCATTCATAATGACACTAGTACTTCCAATATTGAGTCGATATGACCGACACCCATGACATCACTATATGAATTATTCCTTGTATAGACCTTTTGTACACCTAGACCCAGGTCTTCCATACTGACCACACTTTTTTTTTTGTTTTTGCAATGTGACGGGTAGCCTCAAAATCTACCACCAACCAATAAGTTCTTCATTTGCAAATAGATACTCTAGACAACACATATGCCTTCTTTTATGTAGTCCTGGCTTCCCATACCTGTAACATTTCACTATAGTTCCTTGAGGTCTATAAGAACCTGTAGATTTGCCCTTAAACTTACTATCGTTTTTCTTTTTAAATTGTCTTGAGTTTGACGGACACATGACTACTAGTGGTTGATGACAAGTAAAGAAAATCACAGAGAGGAAGATAAGCCACCATTAGAGTATATATAATATTAAAAAAATGCATATTAAGCCAAGAATACTCTAACAGTATTCCAAAATAACTTAAAATCAAGTAGGCCACAATTCAGAATTTTATAAAGAGGTTTTCTTCCTTTTTTTTCAAAAATAATTTTTGAGTCTTATATATTCTTCAATTAGTTACCAGCCACAACCTAGACCCTTCCCCCGAGATCCAGCACAATGCTTTTTTAAAGCTCCACATCTAAAGCTGCTCGAATTTCTAAAAGCCCCACCTTCATTATCATTAATTAAAACTGAAAAATAAGTCATGTTCATATAACATATCACTCTTTCCACCCATCCACATCAGATCTTATTTTCAGCATGCTGTCTTGAAGAAACCCCCAAGAAACCTTATCATAAACATTAGATAGGTCCATCTTGAGGCTTGCTACTTTCCCTTTTCTTGAAGAGAACCAGTTAAGAATCTCATTAGCCAAAAAAATACTGGTCAAGAATGTGCCTTCTTTTAAGAAAAGCACTTTGATTAGCATCCATAATCCTTGAAAGAAAACCCTGCATCCGAGCAACCATGATTTTTTAGATACCATTGCAATGTGTAATATGTCTATAATTCTCAATTCTTTTGGCTCCCCTAAACATTGGAATAAGTATCAAGTTAATTCTATTGATACTTTTGAGTATTGTACCTGAACTGAAGAATTTTACGACTGCTTTGCTATCTTGACCAACTATATCCCACATATCTTACTATATCCCACATATCTTGGCACAAATAGCTCAAGAACCCATCCGGGTCAGCTATGCTATCAATATCTTGGGCTATGCTCAACATCTAAAGTGCACACTACATTACCCACATCAAACTACTATTTTCTTCAGTTTTAACATTCAGCTTTAGCTTTCATATTCAAACAAGACATATGTGGCTGAATCATCATCCATAAATTGCTCATGGAGGTTAGATGCTGCATTTAAATATCATCATCATTGACATAATGCACACCCTCCACCACTATCTTCTCCACTTGATTCCTAGCCTCTTCATTTTTGGCAATATATGGAAAAGTTTGGTATTTCTATTTCTTTTTCTTGTCCACCGGGCTTTGACTTTACTATCCAAAGTATCTATTCTAGTCTCAACAATTCCTGCAGCTGTTCTCTCACCTTGAATTCTTTATCAATATTCACCAAATTATCCTCTTCCATTTGTCCTTGTAGGTATTGTAACTCAGCCATGAGGATTTTCACATTATTGGATATCTTACCAAAATTTTTCCTATTCAAAGAGTTTTAAGACCAGCTATTCTTCTCAACTGCTCCATCCCTTAATCATTTCACATTTTCTTTCCACTTTATTCCACTAAATTTGAACTATATTCTTACATCTTCCAACTTTACCCAAGTTTTAATGAACATGAACCTATATCTAGCCTTTCCTCTACTACATGCACCTATCCATAGAAAGTAGTAGACCTTTATCATCAGAAGATGGTTTTGCTATTGCTTGAAAACTATAGTTACAATTAAGCTGCCACTTTGTTCTTCTGCTATAGAAATCCCAATCAAAATTACATTAGTGTAAATCAGTTTCCATCTGTTGGTTAGTCTAAGTAAATCTATGGCCCTTATCTTCCACTTTTAAAAATTGACAAGCATCTATAAACTCATTCAAATCTCTATATCCTTTATCAATATGACTTATACACAACAATTGGATATGTCTGATCTTATATATATGCACAAGAAAAATAATATGTAATTTCACAACTAGATTGGTTGGTTATGATTACTGTATACTAAAAAAGCAGTCACGGAAGACTATGTGAAGAACAATGCACCCATTCTGGGTTCTTTTGCTAAACTCCCTTGATCTGGGCTTTGACTGCGGCAGAAACACCGAGACAATGAGAATCATAGAAATTAGTAGAGAGTTGAGCAGAGGAGTTCCAATGATGATAGCCAAGACCAGGAAAAAGGCAACATGGATGTTTGTAGGGGAAGCCATGATGTGGTAATTGAAAGGGAACATAGATGTGGTTTGAAGTGGCACCAAAGCCCTGGTTTATATAGATTGATGGAAAGGGAAGTGGTTGAGCAAGAGTGATCGATCACCTTGATTAGTCCCAATGAAACTGGGGCATTTAGGGTTGTTTGATTATTGTCCATTGGGACAAGATAGAAAGAATGTTCTGTCCATCACACTACTGTCTTTTCTTCATGGACAATAATGTTCTTTGTCTACTGTTTGATGATTTTAAGCACAGAACATTATGTTACTCTTATCCAACATTTGTTTCGCATATGTATGTTCTGTCTGTCCTGTTTGACGTTTGTTTCTATTCTGTCTGATCTATCCATTTGCCCGATGTTTGTGTCTTCCATAGTCAGTTCTATCTGTCCTGTCTTGTGTTTGTTTATGTTCTGTTTGAATGGTCTATTATATTCGGTGTTTGTGTCTTCTATGATTAGTTTTGTCCATTATATTTGTTCTATCCACTATATTATGAGAAGAATATCTTATTTTTTGAACATGTTTTATCAAAATAAATATAAAATTCATAACAATATGTCATATGCAAATCAATACATTCGATAACATGATCCATAATATATAGCAAAATCAACTCTTTCTTTAGATTTATATATATAACAAAAAGGTTGTTTTTAGAATTTTTTTCTCTAAATTTTTGCACCTATTACTCAGTATTGCATAGAAAATGCTTAGTTAGTATTGGAAAATGAGATATTAAATACAACATGGACATGAAACAATAAAATCTCTTTCTATTTCTCCTTAATTATGCCTTTGGTGATTCTTCAAGGAAAGGATCTGAATGATTGGCCCATCATTGTGGATGCAGTTAATCTCCCCTTGACAAATCACTCATAGGCAACGGTAGATTAGTAGCTTTTCTCTGTCTGTAGCATTCCAACTCCAGCTATTGAAGATAATCCAGCATCTATTCCACACTCTAGAACAAAACTGTTGGTTGGGAAGGCAATATCTTCCTGTTATGAGCTATCAAGTTTCTTCTCCACCATATGCACCAGACTACTATATGAAATTTGCCAACCAACATGCTTGGAGCCACCTGGTCTTCTGCCCAACTCTCCTGCCAAGGAGTGTGCCTCTTGCCAAACTTGGTGACTTGTGCCACCAGGTACCATTATATATATATATATATATATATATATATATATATATATATATATATATATATATATATATATATATATATATATATATATATATATACATACTGGTGGCCTCCAACAATTTGTTTACTTATATACTGTATGTCATTTAATTATTTGCATAGTGTTCCTCAATAATTTTATTATGTCTAAATTTTTGCGGAGAACGTTCTTGGAATTATTTTCTTCTTTGTATCTCATTACTTATAACCATGTGTATCATTAATCTAACTTGAGTGCAAAATTAATACATTGATTTCTGTGGATCAGGAGCTAAAAAAAAGATACCTAAATGAGTAAGATGGCTACTTGTGATGCTATCAATCGTATTTTGTGTTTGTAACTTGGTCCATAAATGCATATTTATGCACACTTGGATGTTATGTTGAAGAAGATAACCCTGTCTTTCACTTGGCAGTAGAAAATAAGTGATAGAGAAGGGAAGGAAGCACATATATCACATGCATCTATTCTAAAATCAGTTAAATTATGTTATGATATATACATTCTTTTGTCTTTGGAACTTCATATGTAAGAGCCCATATTGACGTTCAAGTAGGAGCCATCTTAAACTCTCATCGTGTATGCAAACCCGAAAAATTATAGAACATGAGAATGTTAGTTGTTAAACAAGTGAAAATAATTCAAACATAGAACCGCAAATTGGCTTGTCTATCTCTGGTTCCAGTTTATGCTCCTTAGGATCATAAACTCAGCAACAAGAATACAGTAAGGCTCTTTTAAACACAAGCAGAGTGTTATCAAGCGTAGTAGATAGTAGCTGTAGAAAAATATGGGAAGCGATACTTTTCTTGCTACTTGAACTTCTGGAAAACACTAGATTTTCTTCTGTAGCAAGATAACTCAGCAACAAGGAAATAGTAAGGCTCTTTTAAACACAAGCAGATTGTTATCAAGCGTAGTAGATAGAAGCTGTAGAAAAATGTGGGAAGCGATGCTTTTCTTGCTACTTGAACTTCTGAAAACCGCTAGATTTTCATCTGCTGCAAGATAGCTCAGCAGCAAGAAAACAGTAAGGCTCTTTTAAACACAAGCAGAGTGTTATCAAGTGTAGTAGATAGTATCTGTAGAAAAATATGGGAAGCGATGCTTTTCTTGCTACTTGAACTTCTGAAAAATGCTAGATTTTCATCTACTGATGACTCTCACTAGTAAAGATCTGGTTAATTGATTTTCAACCAAAATGGTAGAGAGAATGTCATCGAACTAATTAATAGAATGAACGAGATTAATCTACCAACAACACAACAAAAAAGTTTTCTTTTATTGCTGTTTTTATTCCCCCCACACTGACTTTCCTTACAAGTTGAATTTCAGGGTTAGTGACCTATATCATAGAAAAGGAAGTCTTAACTTTCTCGACATTTATATGCTTGATTGCCATCAAGAAAAAAGAAAAGAAAAAAACAAATCAAGCAATCAAGTGTCCCCAAGACAAATTAGTGGGTCGTTTTCAAGAAAAACTAAGGACCAGACCATGTGAAAAAAATATTAGTAGCTGAATAAGGAAAAAAATGGTTGGAGGAACAACTGGTTGGAGGGGCTCCTCCCCACAGTTTAATTTACACTTATAAGTGGAGTTGGAGAAAAGCAGAGGCTTGTTTTGGAAATGCCAACCTAGCATTATTTGTCCAAGTGCAGATAAAAAAACAGGATTGCCGTTAGGCTTTCCAAAAATCCACATCCACAAGAAGTACAAGAAAATCAACAAGATACCAGGAAGGGAAGAGCAGAAAGTTTATGAAGAGAATGGGCGTTAGCTTACCGTTGATGAAGGCACAAGTGAAGCCCATGAGGAAGCTTATGGAAACCATAAGGAAACTGAGTAACACAAAATTGAATGGTTGTTTTTGCCGACAGATGTGCAAGGGGATCAAAACTAAAACCAACCAAAAGGAAAGAACAAAATCAATTCAGTCAATAAATTTCTTAGAAATGACGAACTAGCAGCAGATTCAAGCAAGATACATTCAGTGATGCCAAGATCATCCACGACCAAGAAGCTAAAAATTAGAAAGGAAGGCAGAAAAAATGACAAAAATCGTTAGGAATATGAGAACAATTGAAAAATAAGAAATAGGGGAAGGGTGCAGCAGATGATCGAGAGAGGCGCAACAAGAAGAGACAGAAAGTGAGAAATTTTTGCTGGAAACACAAGAAGGAAATGAGAGTAGTACTCACTGATGAAAGGCAGAACACAATTGACAATGGAGATGGCGAGTCTAAGGGTTATCGTGACTAAGAAGTCAGCAATCGGATGAACGGCTACTACGACGGCACATACCACGACGGTGAGGAGGATTTGCATGTGAGGATGGAATAGATCTTTTGGATGAGAAAGAGAAAGAGAAAGAGAAAGAAAAAGAGAAAGGGCGAGGGCAGCTCGGGGGTAGAGACGAAGGAGAAGGAGAGAAAGGGTTAGGGAAGCTCAGGGGCAGAGACGGAGGAGAAGGGGCAGCTCGGGGGTGGCAGAGCGGAAGAAGGAAAGAAAGAGAAAGGGTGAGGGCAGCTTGGGGTTGGGGGACTGACCACGGGGAGAGACTGAGATGTTCCTCGAGGCACTGTTCCATGGTAAACCACAGAACGCATTGGAACACCCACAGAACGCATTGGAACACCTCAGCCTTTTGTACTCTCCTGATCATTCTTTGTCCGACGTTTGCATCAAATTTGCCTAAATATAACGCATCTGTTTCGTTCTGTGGTGTTCCAATGCATTCAAATGACCTCTTATTGTCTTGTAGGCAACGTGGCTTCCGCCTAACATAGATGGCTGCCTGCATGCCATTGTTCAGTGTTCATACTCGTCTTTTTGCTTTTCCTTTGTAGCCTAGATTAGTATCACTAAATTTTCATTGATCATTGGTAATATAAAGCAAAACTTTCCTTTCAGCTCCAATTTGGTGGAAGTAACATCTGAAAGTCATCAAGTTGATGAGAGAGGAAACGCTTGAGAAGAAGACTTTACCACAAGTTCAAATATGAGCATACCCCTTAATTAAAAGTGGGGCCCAAAGTTGCTTATCAACCAAGTCTTGTGGGTAAATTAATTAGTAGCGCAAATTAATTCTTGGTTTTGTGAGGAATTCTTGCATTGTTAATCTGATTTGCATGGAAGCTTGCCTACTGGAGGACGAATACAAGACATACCTCTAGGTCAGAAACCATAACAAAAACTGATGATCGAGTAACCTTCTCTCAGAATTTCAAAACTCTCCATTAATCCAAGCTGTCAAAAGTTTCCCGTGTTTGAGGAAATTAATATGGAGTATATTACAAATACTGGAAAAATATGGCTTCTTTATGAATTAAGACAATTTTGCTGAGACATTAGTGAAAAATTCAAGAAAAGCTATTTGACAAAATTTGTCACTCGGTTTGGTCGACTGACCTAGAGTATAACAGACAATATTTAATATAACCCACAATATTTTTCTACGCTCACATTTTTCTCACCTCAAAAAGGTGTGCATCTAACAAGTACTAAAAGGATGGAGTTGGAGTGGTTAGATGCGATGGTATCCATGAGCGAACTTCATGTATGAATCTTTCTGCAGGCTTTTTCTTCGTTGACGAAAAGGGGGTGGAGCAGAGTCGACTTACGTGATGGATATTAATCATTCAACTCCTTTCCGGCAGTGTTCGGTAACCATTGACCGGCTGCAGGATGTAACTCTTCACCTGCAACCTGCAACGCCAACATGTCAACAGCGCATTGCATATTCCTATATTTCTGGAACTTACGAGACGGCCTGATGCACACTATCATTCATTTAATTTGCTAGTAAAGCAATTAGCTGATTTCACTTTGTCTGCTAACCTGGTTATATTTGATGCACTATTTTTCATATGCTAATATAGAATATTAGTTAATGACTAAAATGCTTTTAGTTCATACGGAAGGAAAACTTTTTGCAAAGACAAAATTAAAAATAAAAAAAGTAAAAAAGAAAAACTATGAAGGACATTTCTTTTTAATAAATTATCAGAATGTCGTTCCCTCTTTTACTGCACACGGTGCATCCAGCGCACATGACTTTTCCGCCATCCACTTTAAGTGCGTTAATTTTGCCATCTAGTCGTATTATAGTCGTATTATGTGAATCTACTTCACAATAAAACCATTAGAAAAAGCTACTTGAGTTAAGCAGACGGGAATTTGGATTGATCTAATCGAAAAGTCAACTGCGCGGAGTCAGCTGCTTCATATATTTAAAAAATTATATTTCTTTTGACGTTTTTTATGTTTTATGTTTATATTTATATGTTGAGATCAATCAATGAAACTTAGAAATACTACGTCGCACCAGACAACCAATTTTGAACTACTAAAGTTAGCATCATTTTGTTTACGGGATGGATAGGCGGACTGAACAACTGACTGTGGCTTTGATGTGTCGTCGCATGCGACTGTGGCTTTGATGTGTCGTCGCATGCGGCCCCCTTTCTCTAGAACGTTGGCAAATAACCATGAAGATCGTCGCTAAGGCCTTACTCCTTAGCAAATGGCTAAAGCTGCTCCCACCTAGATGGTGCGCGTTCCAAAAAGAAAAAAAAAGAATTCTGCAAAGATTTTTGTCTATATGGGTACTGTATCATCATCGGTAAAAGTATATATACTTGAGCTCCGGCATCTGTTATAGATTATGGCAATCACATTTGCCACTCCAATAAATTTTTTTGTTAACTAAAAAAATTGTCGCTTGTAAAGCTCCAGCCCAAAATTTCTAAAAGTCATCTTATAATGACTACCAAGATCAGAAGTAGAAAAACAACAAAATAAACATACATCCTAATATGCAAATACGTTATATATATAAATATGTTATATATATTCATATATATATATATATATATATATATATGAATTTCATTAAACGAGTCAACATAGAAAGAGAAATGGATGCAGAATCAAGGTACAAAGGCGATTACAAAGAGTAGCCAGCAACAAGATTATAAACAGACTTAGGTTACCAACAAGTTTTTACAACCGCAAAAATATTCAGCCCAACATTATGGTGCATGAGTTGGAAAATCATAACATTCCCCTCCAAAAAGCACATTGTTCCTAAACTAGATTTGCCACTAGAAAGTGCACAACCAAGTTATCCAAAGAAAGCACCCTTTTTGTTATCTCCTTATAGCTGTTGCTCCAGAGAGAAGATCACGAGCAAACGATTCCTGTGAGACCACTGGAGAAGGATGCTGCCAAGATTCGTGATAAAGTTTCTGAACTTCTTTGCATGCCTAGAAAAGATGGGAGGTACTTTCATCATCCTGTTCACATATAGCACAACAACTAGCGAGGTGTAAACTGCATTTCTTCAAAATTCAAATTGCACTGGGTGTAGAACTTATCTTGCATAATGAACCATGCATGCAACTTATCTAGCTCTGGGTGAAAGGCCATATCCCCAAAGAAAATGCTTTGGTCATGGGGTTCAATTGAGCGACTTGCCATACATGTCTGCTGAATAGAGAGCCTCCATCTCATGCTCGTCAAGGGAACTGGATGAGGATACAGAAAACTCAATGCAATCTAACTCCGCACGAACAATAATATCATTATAGCGGTATGAATTCAACTCTGCCAACCACCGCTGGATGACCGACTGCAAGCGCAAATCTTTGCCATCATGGTCCACGCCGGCCAACCAAACTGAACCACCAGGCCTTGGAAACCTGGCTCTTGAAGCCAAACTTGTTCAAAAGTGCACATCTTCACACGAGAGAGAGGGAGAGGGACAATTCAATCCTCTTAGATGGTGGATGTTGCCAGATGATCAAAATTTAAAAATTTAGTGCCAAAAAACAGTCACTATATTTGCATTAGTAACAGTTAATTGTGCACAAACGGTTTATGGTGGCTTAGAAACAACTTTTAGTTATTTAACAATAATTTTTTAAATTTTAGCTATTCAACAAATATACGGCATGCGGCAGCATTGTCTTTTGATATATATATATATATATATATATATATCACACACACGTGTCTTGGTCAAGTTATTTTGTGTATGTATATTTATTTATTTATTTTTGTGTGTCCGTGTGTGTGTGTGTTCAATCAATTTTCCTCTATCAATGACCATTTTTAACCGCATAGATATATGTTTGTCTCATCTTCATTGCATGTGTTTGACTAAAAGTGTCTAATCCCCTTCAGTATTTGGTGCAACATATACCATGTGTAGAGGTGTATGAAAAACAATACCTCAAGCTAGCCAGCATGGCAGCAACACATGCTGTGCACATGTCTAGATCGGCAGCTCAACAGTCTCCTTGTCAATGACTAACATAATGACAGCCTTTTCAAAACCATTATAATCTGTATGGCAAATTAGACTGCACTAGGGCGTCTAGGTTTATTCCTTGTTCTTCAATGGTACCAAAAAACTGAAGTATGTAACATTATAAAAAAAACCATGAAGTATTCTTTACGTAAGAAAAATGTGAAGCATTATGCTATTCTTGCAAAGCTTTGTCTAAGAGAAAAAAGAAGAGTAACTACTGATTATACAACATAAACAAGCCAAAATAAAAGTACAAAGCAAAAAGCTTACGAGTCCCATGCAATAAAATGCATTAGAGCAGAAGCAAAATTCAACTCATGAATCTCAGTGCACTAAAAATTGACAAAAGCTTCAAATCAAAATCAGATCACTCACAACTCTACTTGTAACCATCAAGAAGCAACTCTACTTGTAACCATCAACAAGCATACCATATGTTAGTATTCCAACTTGAACACAACTGGTACCCATCAATGTATTGATATTATTCTTTTGAAAAAGACGTTGTCGTGGAGGACATAGATGTATTGTTGTTGCATGATTCATGGGCTAACCTATCTGAGATTAATGACATGAAGAATATCTGGGGCGCTATGTTGTAAACAACTGTGGGTGGGTGGTAGTGAAAATGAAAATTGTAGATAAGAATGTAGTGGTGAACGAGAAAGGAGTGAAAGATAAGAAGAAAGGGAAGGAAGTAGCAAACGTTGAGGGAGGAAAAGTCAAGGCGGTTAGGGGAAGAAGATGAATGCAAGATCAATTTAGATGAATGAATCTAGGAGATACTTGTCTCTTGGAGCAATACATCGTCAAAAGGAAAGAGGAAGAAGAAACTGACTGTGCTTCCTTGGGAACATGCAAACAAAGTAGAAGAGGAAAATGAAGAAGTTTAACGGAAAGGTTGTTCGGTAGATAGAGGAAGACAAACAAATACAAGAGGAAGATGAAGGAGTTTGGGATGAAGATGGAGTAGAGGAAGACATACACAAGAAATAGAAGAAAAGGTAGAGAGGGCCACCTATGTCCATATACTAGAAAAGGAGGAGGTTAGAGAGAAGAAGAGGCTGACACCTAGTCATCAGACAATGGAGATGACCATCGATGGAGGCCAGAGGAAGATCGAGTAACAACAACACCAAAAGATGGAGAGGACAAGGACTGAAGGCACTGGGATATATGCCTGCCTTCGTAGAAGAAAAGTGGCAGAGTATGATGAAATACAACAAAGAATGCCGGTGTTAACCGAAGCCAATGCCTCATCGAGGTATAATAGCTAGTTGCTTTATAACTTGTGCAACGTCTGTGATCATGTGCCAAGTGCGATATTGTGTGTTGATAGTGCGATGGTGTGTGAGAAAATGAATGATTTGTGTGATAGTATGAACAATACTATTTCATTTGTGAGTGACCGGTTGTGTATTTGCAATAATATGTTTTTGATTTGACATAAATAAAGGTGCATTCAATGGCACAATGCATTGTTTTGGTACGATGAGCTAAGCAACTATAAGAAGGACAAATTTGTGGAGCATGCATATTGGCAGGATCCTGGATAATGGCTGGATCGGCATGTCCTATAGGCTTGTCTATTCTCTCGCCAAAAAGGGAAACTCTTAGACGAACACATTTGTTTTCAGTGGATTTGAGATGACCATGAAGCTAAAGGACATTGCAAGACTAAAATGTATGAAGTGTCAAGAGAATGCAGTTGTTGGGAGCTCCAAGTACAATATGATAAGGAGGTACATGGAGCTACTTGGCTTGTTCAAAGCTTAAGTTTGCAGCTGTCTATTTAGGAAGGGGAAGTCGAAAATGTATCTACCATGCACAATTAAATCAATGAACCGTCCATCACAAGAAACTTACAAAGAATTAGTATCCATTTTTTTTTTTTTGGACTGTCAATATCCAATGATAATTATAGCACAAGAATAAGCTAGATTACATGCAATTCTTCAATGACTTGGTAGTGTTAGACAATTATTCATGGGGTGCAACTATGCTGGACCATTTATTTATCCAACTACACCGATTGAAACAGGGCACTCATTCCATCGAAGGATTGGCCATTGATACTGATATAGTTTATATCAAACAAAATATTGCACATATTACCATCTTAGTACATAATTTGTGCTTAAATATGCATATGTGTCATCTTTGCGGGTCTGGATGTGGAAATATGTACCTTTTTTGTGTTTGAATTTACGCCACCAAATGCTGGTGTCTTCCCAATAATGGTACAATTTTTTATACATCCTACACGAGAGGAAAATAATAAAGGGCAGAGGATCAAACATGTATCTTACACCTGCATGTTGTGCGATAGATGTGATGCAACAGTTACTAAATTTGTAAGACTTATTTCATGTGTAGGTTAGCTGGAGACCATATAGGGAGGAAGAACACAACGACATGACTAAAATTCTTCAGGTTATGAAGATGTCATGCAGATATATGGCTATTATGCATGAATGAGGTTGAGATGTAGCAGGACAGTAGAGTTTCTCCTGCAAGCTGAAAAATGTCAGTGTATTTCAAAGCCAATGAAAGAATATGATAAAATAAAGAACACGTGATTTCTAGCATAGAGATGAATGGAGACCTCTATTGGCTGGAGAACTAGAGGATTGGGAAAGGGGAGGTGTCGAGGCACGTCCATACGCTAGGCAGGGGTTCGCACCAAGGTACCTCAAGCTTTACTGGCAGAAAGTGCACTCACATCCTACTATGAGATATAGGATGAAGTACCCCACCAACCAAAGTAAATGCAGGCAACTACATTCAGTAGTCAATGTCAAACCCATGGAGCCCCCAAGCACACTGATTTCTCCATAGTTCCTGTCATGGCTGCAAGTTAGTCTAGTGGTTGTGTTCTTTATAGGCACCCTAGATTTGTCCTCCTCTATTGCATGTGCATGTTCCCTCCTCAAGCTAACCTCATCCCTTGGACACACAACACGAAGAAACCAATAACTTGAAAGACATCTTTTTTAATTTGTTGCAAGAAATAAGAAAACGGAATAAAAACATGGAAGATATGCATCGAAGCAATGTATAGTTAAATAGTTGGCTGATGAAACAGTTGAATGATACAAAATAAATGCCAATTACTTTCGTAATATTTTATAATATTTAAAGAATTAGTTACCAAAATATTCTTTGCTTTAGACTTGTTTGAAATAGATTGATCTCATCTTAGTTCAAAACAGATGCATTGCAATCATACAAATACAACAATTGCACTGTTCAAAATCAATGGATTTGATGAGTGGCAAATAGTATTGCTCACTGAATTCCACGATATATCACACTGTGCATTGTAAATGCCATCAGACATTTCCACTGCCCTGCACCCACATTCGTCCTTCTCCATTGCCTATGCATATTCCCTCTTCAAGCCAGCTTCATCCCCAGACAGGCAACATGATGAAATCAATAGGCACACAAGTTCCAACACCTTTATTTGTTTTGGCATCTTCAATTACAGTATAATCCTTCTTGCATTCATGGGAAACATCACTAGGCAATATGTTTTCGATAGAGAGTTCCCTCCAGCAACATCGTAACATTCAGCTGCAGGCAATGAACACTAGTTTTATTTGTCATATTCGTACTTTTTTCCTGCCAATTCAGATTATTCACTACTGATTTTAGCTAATGATGAAAGGACAATAGCTATGCCATCTAAAGTGTATGAAGTTTAACGATTAATATCACACATATTAGCCTCCAACACTATGTGTATCCAAGAAAAGTGTAATGCAGTGAGCAACATAGGACTGTTAATACCCTCATCACATATGATAGTACGAGTATATTATGTAAGCGACAAAGTATCACACATAACCTGCACGATAGTGTATGTGAGTGTGTGCAAACATTATTACATTTTCAATTACATTTGAACTGTGTATGCATTAATGAGCGAGAGTGTATAGCCGAGAGCCTGTATGATAGTGTGTGGGAATCATATCCCTGTTGCCTGCATGTTTTCTTCATGTCTGTGAGCAGTGTTGAGGTTTATAGAGTATCGAAGAGCTTGTTTGGTTTCTTTCAATGACCATCCATTGAACATTACACAAAATATGCTTATTGACAACACATTATTCCCAACACATACATGTAACCCCATGTGTTAAGATCAACTCAGCTGTTGAACCATCTCTTCAATCAAAGGTTCCAAATTGACATTCTTCTCCTTTCATCTGAAAAGTGACAAAGCAACAAAAAAGTCACATTTGACATGCTTACCTATTTCTAAGTACCTCAAACGTAGCAGTACTAAGGATTTTAAAACACTTTTTTCACTATGCAATGATGAAGGGTCGGATCTCTCTATCCCCTTCAAATCTCTCTCCCTTCGTCCTGTGGATGCATTTTTGTTGTTTGTTGATCTCACTCTCTTCCCCAAATATTGTTGGTCAGCAACAACCGGGTGCCGGCAGGAATGGAGATTTGGCAATGGGGTGTTGGCAGAAACGAAGGGTCCGCAAGGTGTGCTAATGATAGCGATGTGAGGTGTCATGTGACAGTTTCTCTTTCTCCATTTAAAAGTTTTTGCCTTTTAAGTAACACGCTTGGAGATATAGAGAGAAGTTCTTGTTTGTCCTCCTTTCGCTTGCTTGATTTGTTGGGTATGCCAGAGAATTGTGAAAAGAAAGGGAAGAAATGGAGGGAACTAGCAACGATTCTACATTGACACTCTTCTTGCTTCATCTTCTTTTAATTGATTTTGCTAATGGCCATGTATTATGGAGAGAAATTTTGATCTAAAACCGTGTTACTCCTAGACAAAGAAAGTATGGGATCTCTCCAATTTTTTGATATATTTATATATTTCCTTTGCATTTCGAGTGAAAATTACTGTTTCTGGAGTGGAGTTCCATTCTTTGTTCATGATTTTATGATTTTGTATCTACCATCTCATCATCCAAACTCAAGGAAACAGAAACCTAAAAGCTAGTCTTGTTGATTGTTTCGAACACCTTATGTTCCTGCATTTTTTTTAAGCCTCTGATCCTCTTTGTTTGTTCTTGATGAGGAACTCACTCAAACATGAAGAGAGAGAGAGAGAGAGAGACAGAGATAGAGAAAGGCTTTGGCATTAATGCTGATCGACCACTACTGAGGGGAAAAAGGGGGAAAGCGTCACAAAGTTTTCCTTTTCTGTTCTTCATTTTCGTTTTATAGTGGATGCAGGAGCCATCTCTTATTGATCTCAGCCACTAGCAAGATCAATGATCACTGATAAGAACTTAGCCTATTTCAAAATGCATCATCCATAGTTTTATTGTCGATCTTGATCACAAGGGTTTTATGAAACAAAATGCATCAGAGGTGCTGTCACCGGCCAGCGGTGATTAGATTTTCTTATCGGTCCCATTCATGGTCTGTTGTGTTCTCTATCATGTCTTCTTCTTCTTTTTAAATTATAATTTTTTTCTCTACATATTTATTTATTCTCTGTTATTTCAGTTCAACAAGTGAGTGAAATGAAATGTGATAATTTGGGTTGATTATCCAAAAAAATGCCATAGAAACTCAACTTACATTTCCTCCCCTTTGTGCAGGTCATAGCTAAATTTCTGGATGGCCATTCAAAGCTTCAGGTGCAAATAATTGGGTTGGGAGGCAACTGTTTGATTCAAAATGATTTTGCTATCCCTATCTAAGTTCTTTCATATTCATATGTGAGAAGAACGAATTTGGGGAGCACATTCATCCACTTCTCGAGAAAAACTGTACAGTGTTGTGCCCTCCTTTCTTTTTCCTGATCTTTGCATTTTTTTGCCTTTTTGTCAGTATTAGTTGCTGGAGTTTTGTTCCCTTCCAGCCAGTTTCTTGTGCAACCGCAAGCTATATGCATTTTACATTTTGACAAACTAATACATAAAGTACATATACTATTCATTCATTTCTATCTGGTGTCTAAAAAGAATGATGGTTAACGACACACACAATGATAAGGATGCCAACATCATGGTAAGGATCATTTGGAAAGGATCATGGCAAAAATCAAGGCGATAGATTATGAAAACAGTTACAGCAAAAATCAAGAAACGGTTTTGTTGATAATGAATATCTTGTAACAGCTCCTTAAAATAAGGAGTTATCTCAGCTGTAATGCCTATATAAGAGATTGACATACTTTGTCAATTTTAAGGCCGATGGCCTTCCATGGGTAAAAAAAATATGTTCCACGTTAATCCCCTAAGTTTTTTCTGTTACTGCTTCATATTTTTCAACATGGTATCCGAGCAGGATGCTTGAAAAAGAAGATCAACACCCAAAGATGGCTTGCAGACGACCAAAGAGATCGCTGCCTTCTTCACCAAAGCGAGGACTCGATCCTGTGTGAACAAAATCTTCAAGAATCAAGCTTGAGATTTCTGAATTGCTGCCAGAGCATGATCTACCTCCACAAAATCTCCATGGCAAATTTGGACTTTGTGAAACGCCGTCCAATTTGAGGGAAGATGAAAAGAATGATGGTTAACGACACACACAATGATAAGGATGCCAACATCATGGTAAGGATCGTTTGGAAAGGATCATGGCAAAAATCAAGGCGATAGATTATGAAAACAGTTACAACAAAAATCAAGGAACAGTTTTGTTGATAATGAATATCTTGTAACAACTCTTTAAAATAAAGAGTTATCTTAGCTGTAATGCCTATATAAGAGATTGACATACTTTGTCAATTTTAAGGCCGATGGCCTTATGTGGGTAAAGAAAATATGTGCCATGTTAATCCCCTAAGCTTTTTCTGTTATTGGTTTATGTTTTTCAACACTGTCTACTGATTTTTTTTCTTTCTTTCTTTTTTTTTGTTTGTTAGTGATTTACTATAGACAGCCTTTGGTTATGACAGCCTTTGGTTGAGTGAAAAAATGTTTATGATTGCCATCTTAATCCAGATTGCATATTGGTGACTCAAAATCCTCCTCTTATTCTTTAATATACTAAGGTGGATTTTTTTCGAGGTTCGAGTTTGATAAAAAAAGAAAAATTATTACTGTGGCATACTTATGACACAGTTAAAACCTACGGAAAATTATATGAATGATATTTTGGAAGTATCTTGTCATTATCATAATAAGGAAAAAGCTTAATAACTTCCAAGGTTTAAGCTACTAGGTATTTGGGAATCTTGATTTCTTGTACAACGTGCACCTTTTGGCTTTCTGATTTGGCTTTAATCTTTTATCTGTAGCAGCATATCATAATGAGGAGCATTTTATGAGCTCACATATCTATCCATTCTTTTGTGACTACTAAAATATAGGTCTAATATAGTGTAAATATGACTTGTTTTTATTCCTTGAATATGTTAACAGAATCTAGACCGGTGTAGAGGGCCATCTACTTCTACAAAAAGTGCTACACTGAGATCTTGGAGCAGAACCACTTGAGCCGTCTACAAAAGGTCACAAGTATTTGAAGCCTGTCCTGTAAATTTGATTTGCAGTTCGGGTTCGTTATCCAACTCAATCTATTAAATGACCTTCTAATATCCTAATTTTAAATTGCACAAATGATTTCAACTTTTATATCATTCGTGAAAGACTCCCATCGATGATGGTAATGATGTTTTGGAGAAAGATGGCTACAGAATAAGGCAGATGGCTCTTGTTAATACAGCTTTGTTCAACCGTCTTCTTACTAGTGCATGCCATTGGTAATGACAACATTTTGGATTCAAGAGCAAATCTATTTTACAAATAATGAAGCCGACAGGGGTTATCTTTCTAATAGTCGATATATGTTGTTCTCAAGAATCTTTTATATACTGCATTTTAGCAGCATGAAGACCAACTTATAATGTTTTTTGCTTTTTACTTCAGGTTTTAGATATGCTTGAAGATGCTTGTGAGTCACTACTGGATAGCATTGTTGATGAAAGTTAATGCAAAATTAATGCAGCTGCCTTTATGAAGAAGGTGAACGGTTTAACTTTTGGGTTCTCCAAAAGTTCCATCGTTCCAAGACATGTGCCCTATTTTAAATTTCAGTTTTTTGTTTTTAATATGGTCATTATATTTTCAGTTTTCTGTTTTTAATATGTCCATAATGACCATAGTGGAGTTACCAAGAGTCAATGTCATTTATTTTTTCAGTTTTTTTCTTACATGTATATATATGGCCCTTTGGGTTGGCTAAAGTAGTGTGAGAAAGCATTTCAAGTGTGCTCTAAATTTTTAGTGTTGTGTGCTCTTATCACGTGTCATGCCTTTGTGATCACTTGTAGAAACAAGTGCTCGATTAGTGTGTTGTGTTCTTGTGTTGTGTCATTCACAGGAGCATAAGAAGAGGAAGTGCAGACAGGTCATTCCTTTTGCTAACAATTGTTTCTCAGAACCAACACATCTTGGATCATGTATCAAGGGAGGCCAAACTGGCTATCTCTATCTCAAAGTAGGGTGGGAGGTTTTGGTATGACGTTATCAAGAGAGCAAAGCTAGCTATCGGAGGTCTCTCTCTCTCTCTCTCTCTCTCTCTCTCTCTCTCTCTCTCTCTCTCTCTCTCTCTCTCTCTCTCTCTCTCTCTCTCTCTCTCTCTCTCTGTTGTCTTTAAACCTGAGGGTCTTAGTTACAGGATTTCAGTTTTAGACTCACCCATCACTAGTTTGATGAAATTGTTAAGTGAAAAGCTCTTTGAGATGTTGAGCTCTAAGGTCTGTTGGCCTAAGTGCTTGCGTTTCCTCAAGGTATGTGGCGCTTTACCTCGCTATTTTTCTTTTTTTGGCTGCTGCCATTTTTTACTTGTTACAATGTAGACATGTGCTATTTTGTTTTAACAAGGTGTTTGTATAAGAGACATTTATAAAGTTGAAAACATATGGGGAAGTAGATGTTTCTTATATGACTTTCATGAGATAACGTTGATGGTTTATTAAAATTTTTCCTGAAGTTCTTGCATGTTGATAAGTGTACATGTGTGTGTGTGTGTGTGTGTGTGTCTACATAAAATTTTTCCAGTACGTAAAGCATAATTTAGATGTAAATTAAAAGAGAGGTCGAGGTAAAATTATGTGTTTTACCAAAGAGGCCTTTCACATTCGTCAAAGATTACTTCCTATATAAAAGGTAACTAACCGCATAATAAATAAGGCACGAGTTTTGTTTTGAGATTGAAAGCTTTTAAAATAGGATTAATTTGCTGGAACATTAATCAGCTAGCTGTGTAAACATCAAGCAATCAAGCTAGAATACATGCTAAGACGGGAAATACTGTACTCAGGATTCGTCTGATCTGATCTCCATACGGCAGAACCAACATCGTCCATTTGCATATTATCTGCTTCTGCTTCAAATTACAAATTTGTTAAGTCCAATTTCTTTACGTAACATGTCATGTATAAGAAAAACTGCAAATGCCCAATTATTATTTCAACTGCTTAATTGGGTTTTCAGGCAAATTATCTCATGCCTTATCGGTTCAGGAGCCAAGGGGGAGGCAGGGGCCCATCGAAGTTTGAAAAAATTGAAATTGACCAGATAAATTTTGACAAAATTCTCACTTCGCCCCATAAAATTTTGAAATTAACTATACAGTGAAGAATCCTAACTCTGCCGCTGCTCAGGCTACAACATCACCATTTCCTGTGGAAATGTTAGGATCGCAGTGCAATTCTTTGACGATCCATTTTGATCTTTCGAACAAATTAAATTCAATGCGCACGGCATAATGCTCGCACAAGATACAGATGCATGGTAAGTGGTATCAAGGGAAAGTACCACCAGTTACACACTAGGAACTGTGCTTGACATGAAGAAACAACACAAGAAACAAAAAAGATCAAGGAGATTCTGCCTACGATAAATCCATTACAGGTGGTGACGATATACCCTCATGAGGGAAAGCATAAAAAGGTTTTTTGGTGATTGGCTCACTAAACAGTAAGAAATGACAAACACGGCAAAACAACATAGTTTGCCTCCAAAAGGAAACACACGTATAATATCTTGCTATTGTAAAAGCTCTGGGGCGCATAATCAGAATCAAAGTATTAATCTACAATCGATAATCGAACCCAAGCCTTCTTAGTTGATCCTCCTGCAGTTCTTCCTGATTTCGCCGTTGGACCCAGTAAGGGGCTTGATGTCTCCCATTCTGATCATCGCCGCAACAAAGTCGGCATTGAAGGTGCTGCTGCTCTGGCTGTAAGACGTGACCAGTGAATCCGTGGATCCACCATTGAAGAGCTGCTGGTCGGAATGGAGGAGTCCCCTCATACTGATAAGGTCCTGAAAGTAGCTGTTGTCGAAGGAGGTAGGCGTCTGTATATCAAGGGGTGCCAAGTTGTTGTCCCCTGCTCCTGATGTCCTGGGGCATCCCGCCTGTCTAGTCCTTGCAAAGAAGCCATCTATGTTGGTCTCATTGTATATGCGAGCCCTGAAGTTGGTGCACCTTGCCTGGCCAATCGTGTGAGCCCCTGCTCCCCAACATATGGTGTCAATGACTGTTTATATATATATACACACACACAAGACAAGCAAACTTGGATTGATCCGTACCTGACAGTGCAACTAAGTCTTTGACAGAGAGTCCTTGAGCTTGGAAGCTGGAAACGAGACGATTAAGATCGAAGGTGGGAGCAGGGATGCTAGTATTAGCAGCAGCTTGGCTGGCAGTCCAGGCATCTCTTCTTCCAACCTTGACATCCCAGCTAGGCCCACCCAACTATATATATTGAAAAAACAGATATATTCAAGTCAATTCAGTTAATTTCAACATAATAATGTTTTATGTGTATATATTGACGTGAAAGCTTAACTAGCGGATCAAAATTTCAGTACTTACAGCAACAACAGAGTCTCTGGCACTTATGGCCAAGATATCGGCACATGACACAACCCCCGGGCAGATCTGCTCCACAGCAGCCTTGATTGCATCTATCACTTCAAATCCTCTGGTAGAATTCCTGTTGGGGGCTGCATTCTTCTCTCCAGTGAACGTAGCGGTGTCATCCAACATAATGGAACCATCACACCCCTAATGACAACAAGCGAGCCATATATAACATGCACTAATTAGTTCTCTGTTTGATTAAAGAAAGCTGCTGGTATGGCATAAGTCTTGGTTAATTGACATACGTTGACAAAGCAGTCATGGAAGAATAAACGAAGAAGCGACGCGCCCATTCTGGGTTCTTTGTCTACAGCCAGCTTGACCTGGGCTCGGACTGCATCGAGCAAACCGGGGCAACAAGAATCGTAGTAGTCGGTGGAGAGTTGAGCAGTGGAGCTCGCAATAGAGATGACAAAGACGATGAAGAATGTGGCAAAGAGGTTCGACGGGCACGCCATGACTTGGGGAGTTGAAATGAGACAGATCAAAAGCGGTGGGTTGAAAGAACACCAAAGGACGGGCTTATTTATATACAGTGACAGACTCGAAGTGGTTGAGCTCACCTTGACTAATGTGCTCGGACCAAATCGGGGCATTTATTAATTGTCGTCTAGGCTTCCACCTAACGTAGGCCAAGGAGCATGCATCACGTTCCTCGATGTTCACACACGCTTTTCTTTGTCTCATTTACGGTCACTTTTGTTAAATCTGGTTTGTTGAGTAGTAGGCAATAAAATTTCCAAGATTGAATATCCCTAGCTAGTTTGGTAAAGAGTGACATGCACTTAAATTTGTTGCAAGTTGACTAGATCACATCACGGCATGAGGAAAGCTTGTCACGCGGTCAATGGCAAGTGCACCCGTTGATTTGAAGGCTGCTTTTTAAGAAGTTCACCAGTCGTAAACGTTCTGATTTTGTTAATAAAAGGTGGAAGGCCTAATCCTCAACCAGGGGCTGGTTTTTGGAAAGGCTTGTCAATGTGTGTTAGGGGTTGGGTACCTTGGGTTTGTGGCAAAGAAGAAAATGAGATTCATGTGAAAATATCCATTTTACGAAAGTGATCCCAAGGATTTGAGGTTATTTCATTTAAGTGCAGATAATAAAATTATATTTGTTAAGCGAAAACACGCTCACTTACGATTTCCATCAAATAAATTAATAACAAGGGGACTTGCAATCACCTTTTATTTTCTTTTTCCAATTATATAAATCGATGACAAAAGAAATTTAAATGTGCGTGGGCCATTTGAAAAGAAAACGTCCGCTTTTCTTAACTTTGCTAAATAAACATTTTCCTTTGGCCGTTGGATGTCATCTTGGGGTTTGTCCGGTCATCTTTAAGTCGAGTTGAGTCCTTAGACAATCCGCCTAGGTAGCGTCTTCCTATTTCAGTTCGGGTAAGCATTTAGATTAGTCGGTCGGGTTTGCTTAATTGGAGTCGGGTCACATGTTCGTTCGGGTCTTGGATCACTGTTTGATCCGGTTACACTTTACTATTTAAACTATTGTACACCCCATTTGTGGGATTATGCTTTGTTAATGAAATAGAATTTGGAGTTTATCTCTCTTCCCCACCAGCGTGGTGTGTACTTCCCCGCCGTGGAGGCGTGTAATCCCAGCCGTGGATGTGTGTAATCCCCGCCGTGGAGACGTGTAATCCCCGCCGTGGAGACGTGTAATCCCCGCCATGAAGGCGTGTAATCCCCGCAATGTAGGCGTGTAATTCCCCGCCGTGAAGGTGGTGTACGAAGCTCTCAGCCCGTGTGATTCTGGCCAAGAAGAAGAAGAGGAAATCAACGTAGGTGGTGGTTGCCGGAAAATCACCATTGAAGCCGATGACCTACGCATCTTTCCCAGACACGTGAGCAAGCTCTCCACGGTGCAGCCCCCTTGAACACTAAGGTGGTTAGAGGCTGGTTGAGTCTCGGAAGGACGTGGAGAAGAGTGGGTTGTGGCTCTGCCCAGTTAGTATCCGCGTGACAACAATCCGGCGGCGTGAGAACAAGGTTGGTACCGATAAACTCTCCCGATTCCATCCCTCTCGCTGTTCTTAGACTAGGTTGAAACCAACCCTAGTAGGCTCGTTTTCTCCCCGAGCGCATCGGGAATAAGGTTGGCTAGAAAGGAAGGTAGATTCCCAATCTTGGCGGGCTTAGTGAAGTTCAGCCATAGTAGGTTTCTCTCCCCCTGTATGATCCAGGGAGTGAGTGATCGGAAAGGTCTGGCTAAGCAATAGCTAGCTGGTTCACCTACAGAGCTAAACCAATTGGTTAGTGGCGATCGCCGCTGGTAGACAGCCAGTAGCGGTTGCAACGGACACTTGGCGGAGCCAAGCATTGAGCCACGGTGTCGTGGGAGCTCTCATTCAAATTTGAGAGCGGCGCCAAAGTGGAGAGGGGCTGAGCCATAACCAGCAGCCTAGTAAGAATCACCCGGACACAAGTTGTCCAACAGGCCAAGTTGGGCCGAGACCAACCAAGGACTGTGGTGTATTTGAGTGGCCGGAATCAGCCATTCGGCGGTCGGAAGACTGGCTGTTGCTCCTTTTCTGGTGGTCACCCAACAGCCACTCGCCACTTCCAAAACTGCCCCTGGCGAGTTATTTCGGCACTAAAGGAGGGCAAGTCCAAGAAGGGCAGATTCATCCTTTTATCGAGCATTTAACACCTTGGCATGGACGAGGAGGACATTAACTCCTGGGTTTCCTTCCCGAGCTCCTCGGTTCACCGTGGGGAACATTCACTCCTCCAACCATTCATCTCAACTGTCCCCTCTACCATGTGTCATCATCGTGGGGACCAAGCCCTTCAAGTTCCAAGCGAGCAATTAAGGTGAGTCTTTAATTCTCCTTGCTAATCTCTCCCTTCTTCTTCGTAATCCCCTCTCTTAGCCATTAATCCCTTCCTCCTCAACCGAGCCAGAGTATTAACTACTAGCTTAGCCCCCTCGCCTTGGAGTCTTGTAGCTAGGTTCCCTCCAAGGTTGGTAAGTGTCGGCAGCATATAACCCCGCGGCCATTGTCCCAGCCAACCTTCCTACAGCACCAACATCAGCCAGGCGGGCCGACACCAAACTCCATCATCTTCCCCAGGCGGGCCGAAAATCATAGGTGCCCTCGCCACCGTTGGCAACTCTCCCTCGTGGCCTCTCCGCACCTGTTGCTGAACCTTTGTCGCAGACATCTCGGCGACCTCGGCCAGGCGAGCCGACTCCGTCGCTACCACACCCCCATCGTCAACACTGCACCAAGGCCAATCATGGCCCATAGCGGTAGCGGCCACCCTAGGCGCAACGTCCTCGCCCCTTCGGTGCACTCGACCCGGTGGGTCGAGCTTCTCGGATCGTGCTCCTACGTCACCCTCGGCCAAGCAGGCCGAATCTCTTGAGGCGCCATCAGCAGCATCCTCGGCCAGGCGGGCTGAGCCTTCACAGCAGCAACATCGTCCTCGGCCAGGCAGGTTGAGCCACAATGGCATCAGTGCTACCCTCGGCCAGGCGGGCCGAGCTCCATCTCCAGCAGCTTCCACCCCTGTCACCCTTCACTGTGGTAGACTACCCTCCTCATCTAGTAGTCTATGATTCTGTAAGTTTGTTTGGGTCGAGTCTTGTGAGTCGTGAGTGGATCCCATATCCCTCGCAGTCGTGTCAGCCTTCCCTCCTAGTGCTTGTAGTAGGTCTAAAACCGGGATTGGGTTAACCATACATGTATCCTCGTCCCAGGGTAAAGTCAAGCCGGGGTTTCTGTCCAGCGGGTTATTTACTTTGTTGTTGTTTTTAGTGTCTTGAGTCTTAGGATTCAGTCTATAGGCTACCCTGAGTGATCTTGGGTAGAGGATTCGGCTTAGGGCAGCGGTTCCACTGGCTCTAGGGTCTGGGTCCTCAACATATCTCTTGGTCGTGACATTCTGGCTGGCCAACTGATGGGTTGCAGCTACTATCCATAGCCTCTACGAGGTGAGCTGGTGCGTCATCCCTGGGTCGTATGCCCTTTGGTGACCAAGGCAGGTGGAGCTGATAGAGCCTTGAGTAGGTTCACATCACTAGGCTCCTTGTTAACTCGTAAATTTGTGATAAAGTCATGCACAAGTAAGATTTGGGCTCTCAAAGTTATGTATTGGATGGGGGATGTCAGATCTTAGACTATTTTTCTTGCAATTGGTTATATTATTGTTATTGTGCATTAGTAGTATACATGGATAACTGTAAAGCCTAAAAAAGCTTATGGTAAACCTAGCTGATCAGCTAAGCTAGCCAGTTGTAGGTGACTTACCATTTGAAAGTGCGTAGAATGCTGCCTAAGATGCCTAGATGCTTAGTAGCCTATGCATTTCAGTTGACAAACTAAGTTTTGTCCATGTAACATGGGTATGAGACGACTGATAAGCCTCTAGTACCTGCATTGATGCACCAAAACCACAATGCAGACACATGACGGTACATTTTGGATTGGGTTTAGGTTAGACCCAATCCAAAGCGACTTACCTTTATCTTAACAAGAAGTTGTCGGTGGCCAATGTCTGTTTCCTCTCCCCTTTCAACCCTTCCACTAAGTTATTGATCCTTCACTGAGACACAATTACAAGCAAGCAGCTTTGGTGTCTATCACAATAGCTTTGGTGGACCAACCAGAGAGAGAGAGAGAGAGAGACCTGATGTTATTGTATGCGTATTTATATGAATAAATTTGTATTATTTAACATTCTTTAGTTTTGTATTATTTTGTCAGTCTTTCTGTGACTATATATAATCATGTATATGTTTATGTATGTGACTGTATATAATAATATTTTGGTTGCATTTTATTAGCTTTTACATTTTTATTTTTTATCTTTTTTCATTTAGAGCGCTTAGTCCAGCCTAGGCATGCCTAAGCTCTAGGGTCTACTCATTGCCTCGGCGCCATCTAGTTCTCTAGTGACATACACTGCGGCACTTGAGAATGTAGAACCCGCAACACCTATGAGAAGGCCAAGCATGAAGGCAGTTGGCAAAGACTTGGAATAATGGGGTGGACATTAGATGTTGAATTGGGCCAATGATGGAATGGCCATTTGATAGCAAGTTAGTGACTTAGCAGGTTGGCATGGCCTGGTGCTAAGGGCTTGGCCATGCTACATTGAGGTATGATTCATGATAGCATGTGGTGTAGCAGATGAAACTCATAACTTGGCTTGTGGGGATTGAAGATGGGTGACCAAGTGGGAATATGAAAACTGCGCATATGCACAAACTTGTTGACAATTGAAGGCCAATGATGAGTAGAGACCATAGTCACAGAAAACATGTTTTTTCCAAAAAGAAAAAACACGAAAAATCAAATGGCCGCCTAAAACTTAGAAAAAACATGTTTTTTTGAAAAAAACGTTAAAAACGAAAAAAACACATTTTTAACGTGTTTTTTACTTTTTTTAATGCCAAACAGTTTTTTTTTTTCATTTTCTATTTTTTATTTGTTGCAAATCTACTTATCTTGTGATGTTTGTGTTATTAGTTTCTCACTTATTTTTTTTTCACCATTTTTAGTATTTTAAAATTTTAAAAAATTTACCATATTTTTCCTTTTTTTCTCATTTTTTTCAAGCTCTCCGTATTATACCCGAGAAAAACCTCACCATTTAAAACTCCGAGATGATATTTGTGACTATGGTAGAGACAACTCAGCCAATGCTTAGCACT
Source organism: Nymphaea colorata (assembly GCF_008831285.2). NCBI lineage: Eukaryota > Viridiplantae > Streptophyta > Magnoliopsida > Nymphaeales > Nymphaeaceae > Nymphaea > Nymphaea colorata. The sequence goes on along the minus strand of NC_045141.1, from coordinate 4,086,274 downwards.
CAGCTCCTAAAGAGATGGACTGAAGGGTACGTATTGGCTGGTAGTTGAGCAGCACAAAATGGCAATTAGCCATATCAAACAAAGAGGAACAAGGTTTCCGGCATTTGCTTGTGGCGCCAATGGCTGAATGAAGTTGCAGCCAGAGGAGGTGCCACATACACTATGTAACTACTTTATGACTGCCTAGGTCCTATTTATGGTCGACATGGACACTTATGTGGCAGAATTTGGAGTGTGTATACATGTATTATGTTCTTTATATTTCTATTACTGATTTTTCAAAGCCCTAGCTTGGGTTGCCTAAGTGTGGAGATGGGGTTGTGCCTTAAGTTCGCTGAAATTTTGTTGGCTGTGTACTTGAAACCTTTTTTGGCTTTGAAGGGAACATCAGCTGCTAAGCTCGTTAGGTTCTGGAGAGCCTTAGACTACGAGGATGCTTATAAATAACCTAAAATTTCCCATGACAGTAGCAGTGCTTGGCAGACCTAATGTTGTCGACATGTTCATATGAGCTACAACCTCTCTTCCTCTTTAGATAGTTCTTTATAGATAGTGCTGTATATACCTCAATATGTTTCATAAAGCTCAGTTTTTGCTAGAAATTTGTTAATTTCCTTTATTGATGATTCTTTTGTATCTATGCATTTTTTAGATTTTATTGATTAATGTTATGTGGTTAGTCAAGGTGTGCAAAGTCAAAACTTCTGTAGGTAAATTGTGATTTAGGAGAATAGGGTGTTTCTGGTTCTTGCATACCGTCAAATTCATAAGCTTAACTTAATAGTTTGGGTTCTTATGATTGTGTGTCAGCTAAAAAGTTTGTTTCAGGTGGTTAAGTTTTTCCATATTGTTGGTTGTAGAACCATTTTTCCTTGTTTTCGTTGACAATTCATGAAAATGTCCTGCAGTGGCTCATTGTTTTTTATTTTGAATAGTTCTTTTTCCTGCTGTCTCGTACTGATATGCTATATTTGCAGATTTATCTTCTCAATTTTCAGATTTTCTATGCACTCTTTTCTGCAATTGTTGGCTTCTTGCTTGGGGCAAGTGATGGTCTAGCAAGGTATGCTGTTCATCTATTTATCTTAGTGTGGTAGTGTTTAGCTTTTTGCTTGGAAATCATGAGTTTTGCTTGGTTTTTTGAGATATTGTTGCTCTAAGTTGATATTTTTACACCAAGTTATTTTATGTGTCTGAAATAATTAATTTATAAATTTTAGTATGGTGTGCTTGCTTTATTAATTTTCCTTCCAGATTGATAATCTGTTGTTCCTTCAACATTTTCACTTTCTGGTTTCAGATTCATTCTGTTGATGCTGTTCATGAGCTTTTTGAGCAGTTTCCTGAAGCTTTCATGAAGTATCTTCATGTGCCAACCAAAGAGTAAGTGCTCACTACTCAGTCTTCACATTTAAATTCATGTTTCATTGCATGACCAACCTTCTTTTCTGCATTTTAGTGCCTAGTCTTCCTTTGCTTACCAAAATACTGTTTGTGGCAGGAGTTCTTTTTATGCTTCCAATCAGGTGAGTCGACCATTATATTTGGAGCGTTGTGATTACGTATTCTTCTAATTGAATTTATGCAATCTTTGCTGTTATATTTAACACTTTTTATGAATAAAGATGGAATGTCTATGATTCCACATGTAATATGCTTCAATTTTTCCACTTGGTGTGTTAGACTTATCCTTTATTTTGTGTATATCATTGAATTGTCTGGGATGCTTAGGAGCTTTCGTTATTGCATGTTACTTGAAGACATCAACCATGCTTTTATAAGTGTATTGAGAGCTTTGTTGGTAGCTATGTGATACGTACAGATAACTTGAAGGGTTTCACATCCATAATGAGCTGGCTGGACTCAGGTTATATATATATATATATATTCTGTTTTAATTGCAAGTGTCTTTATTGTATTGTTGAGAGCTAGAGATGCATTTAGGTCATCTTATTTAACTCTTTTTTTTTTAGACTTAAATATCTTTTAGTGTTCATTTCCTTAGAAAATGTTGTGCAGGTCTCACTTTTTTTTGGAAAGACTTTTAATAGTAAATATCATTTGGAAGAGATGACTTCATATCATCTTACTAATACTTTTCTAGAAACTTGAGTATCTTGGAATGGGAGTTTCACTCACTCTTTCTTGGTCATCAAAGAGAGAGAGGGAGAGAGAGACCATCATGCTTAATTAGCAAAACATCAAACTAATTTCTCTTGTGGAAACTTAAATTTCTTTTCCCCATATATCTGTGTGGCTAAATACAATTAAATGAGAATACATGTTAATTGGCAAGGGTGCGGCGAGGGTGTATAATTGTATATATATAATATATTTAATATATATATATATATAAATGTGTGTATTCATAATATATATAATTTTAGATTGTTTCTTAGCTTAATCTATCCTTTCTTTTTACTTTTATTACTATACATAAAGAAAGAAAGGGACATAGAGACGAAAAAATGGAAAATATTTTGAACTTGCATAAGAAAGGACACAAGGACACGGTTGGGGTGTGTGTTGGAGCTGCACTAGCACCAACACCAGCGTTGTGTTGACATGGGTGCGGCATCTTTTTTGAAGAGTTTGTGTGACATGGCATCTAATTAATTTCTCTTTTGAAAATAAAATTTTCTTCCTCACATAGGTGCGAGGTAAGCTATAACCATATATATAAATGGGAGTATATATATATATACATATATATACATACATATATGCATTGACCTGTACCCACACCTAAGTCTCTTGACAATTCTCTGGACTGGTGGCATACGCATATACACTCCTCCTCAAGTTGGGCATACATATCAAACATGCCCAATTTGGATACATTTCTCTCGAACAAAGTTGAAGATAGAGCGTTCGTCAGAACATCAGCAGTTTGGTCTTCAGACTTCATGTAAGGTAAGACTAACTCTTTAGCATCAATTCTTCCACGAATGAAGTGACGGTCAATCTCAACATGCTTTGTTCTATCGTGTAGTACAGGGTTGTTGGCTAAGTTTATTGTAGACTTGTTGTCACAGTACATCTTCATAGGTCCTTCAATCTCTATCCTGATATCAGTAAGCAATATTTTCAACCATAGTAACTCTGACAATCCCATAGCAATAACTTTATACTCTACCTCAGCACTAGATCGAGAACACATATCTTGTCTCTTGCTCATCCAGACAACAAGATTTCCTCCCAAGTAGAGACAATACCTTGTGGTAGACTATCTAGTATCAGCACAACCTGCCCAGTCTACATCGGAATACCCCTCGATTTCTACAGTCTCTTGTTTCACATACAAGAGTCCTTTGCCAGGATTTTTCTTCAAATAGCACAATATTCTATCCACAGCCTTCAGGTCTGCATCAGTAGGTACATGCATGAATTGACTCAGTACATTCACCGCAAAAGCGATATCTGGTCTCATAAGGGTAAGATAAATCAACTTTCCAACGAGACGTTGATATCTTCCTTTAGCTTCTTCACAGAGCAACTCTCCATCTCTAAGGCTTAACTTGTGTCCAGTATCAAGTGAGGTAGAAGCAGGTCTACACCCCAGTTCACCAGTCTTCTCCAACAGATCTAATGTGTATTTCCTTTGGTTTAGCACAAGGCTAGTACTAGATCTAGCAATCTCAATACCAAGAAAATACCTCAGTTTGCCAAGATCCTTGAGATCAAATTCAGCAGCCAGTAACACTTTTAACTTGATGATCTCCTCCTCATCATCTCTTGTGACAATCATGTCATCCACATAGACAAGTAAAAGAATGACCCTACCCTCTTTTTTCTTCACAAATAGAGTGTGGTCTCCATTCCCTTGATTGTACCCATGATGTTGCATCACTCGTCTGAGTCGCTCGAACCATGTTCTGGGCGACTACTTGAGGCCACATAAGGCCTTTTTCAGCTTACAACATTTCTCTGGTTCATCATATCCTGGGGCCATACACATATACACTTCTTCTTCGAGATCACCATTGAGAAAAGCATTCTTAGCATCGAGTTGGTACATCCTCCACTCTTTCATCACAGTTAGGGACATAACAACTCTAACTGTCTTCATTTTCACAACTGGAGCAAAAGTCTCTAAGTAATCAATCCCATATTTTGACTAAACCCCATGGCCACAAGACGAGCTTTGTATCTTTCAACACTTTCATCTGGTTTATACTTAACGGTATACACCCACTTGGAACCAACCAAGTGAGCCGCCTCAGGAATCTTCACAACTTCACATGTCATGTTTCTTCTCAAGGCTTCCATTTCTTCTTTCATAGCATCAGCCCACTTGAAATCACTTTGAGCTTCAGCAACGGACCTGAGAATCATAGCCAAAGAAAGAGAAGATAGAAAACACTTGTAATCCTTGCTAAGTCTAGAATAAGATACAAAATTACCAATCGGGTGTTGAGTACATGACCTGACACCCTTTCTCAGGATAATGGGAAGTTCTTCATTTTCTTTTTCAACCTCGTCTTGAGTCTTCAAGGTAAGACTTGGTTCATCCAGGGAAGGAATGACATTGGGATTGGAAGTAGACCTCACACCATTAGTTACCTCCTCTGTTTGAGCACCTCGTCTAGAGTAGACCTGTCCAAACAAACGATGACCTTCCTTCTCAGTTCCGATGTCACACCCTTCCTCCTTCTCAGGTTCTTTCTTGTAATCCAAAAAATCTATAAATTGAATCTCCTGACTCTAAGAATACTCTTCCCTAACCACAGACTTCTCCCCCTGAAGAGGATTCTCACAAAATTAAGAGGCATGTTCCAAGAAGGTAACATCCCTTGTAAGATAAACTCGACCAGCGGTAGGATCAAGACACTTATACCTTTTCTGAGTAGGAGAATACCCAACAAACACACCCTTGATAGACCGGGGATCAAGTTTCTTAACATTGGGACTGTGATCATGAATAAAACACACACAGCCAAAAACACGAGGGGGGAGGAGAAAAGGTTGACGACTTCCCAGAAATAAAGAATGGGGAGTCCGACCATTCAGCACATGACTGAGCATGCGGTTGATGAGATACGCATTAGTAAGAGCTGCATCACCCCAATAGTGTTTGGGAAGATTCCTCTGAAACAAAAGGGCTCTGGTGACATTAAGGAGCTGGCAATTCTTCCTCTCAGCCACCCCGTTTTGTGGGGGAGTATAATTACAGGACGTCTCATGAACAATCCCCCTTTTCGAAGGAAATCCTCAACTCACTGACACATATACTCACAGGCACTATCTGATCGGAAGGTTTTAACAGTTCCATCATTTTGAGTTTGCACAAGTAGAATGAAGGTCTCTATGATATGAGGTACCTCACTGCGATCTTTTAATAAGTACACAAAGGTGATCCGAGAGAAGTCATCAATAAAAGTTATAAAATATTGAAAACCTTGACGGGTATGAATTTCCGAAGGCCCCCACACATCCGAGTGAACCAAGGAAAAAGCTTCATTAACACAACTAGTAGAAATAGGGTACAAAGCTCTCACATGTTTGGCAAACTGACATACATCACAAGAAATCAAAGACAAGTTTAGAGTGAAACACAATTCGGGAAACAACTATTTCAAAATGCCCCAAGGCGTTCATGCCAATACAAGAATGACTAAAGACAATCTTTTCTTCGCTTTTCTGTCTTGCTGATCGCTGTCATAAGAGCTATGGCCACGTGTATAGAAAGACGATATAAGCTATCGGACACCAAACCAATCCCAGTCATCTTCCCTGTCGCCAAGTCCTGCAAAACACAACGATTTGCAGAAAAAATGAGTTCAAAATTCAGCTCTTTAGTAAGTTTACTAACTGACAAGAGATTTAAGGGAAGTTGAGGGACATGTAATGCTCCTCGCACATGAAACTTGTCCAACAAGGACAGACTCTCTTCTCCTGCCACAAAGGTAGAGGAACATCTACGAGAGATACTCGTTCCCTTCCAAAAGACAGCTTATACTCATGAAACAATTTAGGGTTACCCGTCCTGTGGTGAGTAGCACCACTGTCCACAATCCATTCTCCCACACAAGAGTTACCTTTATCCCCTACAATGGCAAGAGCTTGATTAGCTTTTGTCTCATTTGATGCCTCAACCTGATTGACATCGATCCGACCCAGATAAGCCCTCAATTCATGAAGCCGTTCAGCAGAAATGGAGACCTTTCCTCCACTAGATTTTGTTTCCTCAAACATAGTCGACTTCCCATTAGAAGACCTCCCTTTGTTACCCTTTTTTTCTGGATGAAGATCCCAACAGAAATCCACAGTATGACCAGTCTTCTTGCAGAGAGTACATCTACGAAGAGATCTAGTAGTGCCTCCAGGACCATGACTAACAAGAGCAGATCTCTCATTATATGACATGAGATCCCTCTTTCCCCCAGTAGTAACCAGCCTTCTTTGTTCTTCAGCTTCAACACGAGAATACACATCTTCAATACTCGACACTTCTCATGAATTCAAAATCTGGCTTCTAACACCTTCAAACTCATCATTCAAACCAGCTAAAAAGAGGAACACCTTATTTTCCCACTCTTTAGCTACATAAAGTGCCTGATCTTGGGGACGGTGCCAAGTAACATCAAAATAATAGTCAAGATCCTCCCACTTGACTTTCAAAGCCCCATAGTAATCTGCTACATATAAGTTCCCTTACCGAAGCTCATAGACAGTCTTCATTTGTTGGTAAGTCCGGATAGCCTTTTTCTTCTGGCCATACATATTCTCTAAAATCACCCACATGTCTCTAGCAGTCTTCTTTCAAAGAATAAGGGGTTGGATATCAACGGAAACAGAGTTGACAATCCAAGTTTTTACTTGATTATCCTCAAGAAACCAAGTGTCCCACACACCACTTGTCTCCACCGGTTCAGGTTTCCTTCCATTGATATAGGCAATCCGACCGCGGACAGCAATCCCTATAGTCATAGCGGCCGACCACGAGAGGTAGTTCTCCTTGGTAAGGCAAATAGTAGTGACCTGAACGGGAACATTTTCAATTCTATAAGCCCCGATTTCAGTTTGATCAGCGTTGTCAGTCGACGAGGAAGACACTGCCTCGACTACATACCAGCCCGGCGGCGGCGGCAACAGTAGTGAGTGATAGAGAGATTAGGGTTGGAACTTCACAACCCCAAAAAATTTTCCAAACTCGTCGGCTCTGATACCATGTAGAAACACGAAATATAGGAAAAAATAATACGATGAACATGATGTACCGTGGAAAAACCCACAACAAGAGAGAAAAAACCACAGGGAGGAACTGGTGCCCACTAGCAACCAGACTCTCTCTCTCAAGATTTCATTAACTCTCTCAAGATTAGGGTTACAATCCTTAAGTAAGGCCCAACAAGGGCTACACGATGGATCGGGTATGGATCCTGACCCAGTCCCGAGAACCATCTAACACGTTTCAACAATATTATCTTGCCATTGTGTGTCAACCTTTGGTTTAGGCTAGCGATGTACTCTGCATAAGACTGAAGCCTGATGGTTTTGTTATTTAATCAAAAGCCTTTTTCGTTTAGTTATGTAAATCAAATTATAACGAATCCTTGAGAAGAAATTTGTTTAGAAACATAAGGGAGGAACCAGTTCTTGACTAATTGAGCGAGTGTTAACATATAGTAAATGTGCAAGGCCCGACATTAGTTTTATGATGTCCATTTATCTTGCGCCCAATTATGAATGAGGACTTGCCTGCACACTATGTCACATGAGTGCGGGGTGCCGGTGCAAGTGCGAGTGCTGGTGCGACGTATCCCAAAAAATTTGGGTGCGAGGGTGCGGCGAGGGTGTATATGTGTATAAATGTATGTATTCATAATATATATAATTGTAGCTTTTTTCTTAGTTTAATCCATACTTTCTTTTTACTTTTATTACTATACACAAAGAAAGAAAGGGACAGGGAGAAGAAAAAAAAGTGAAAACTATTTTGAATTTGCATAAAAAAAGATGTGGTTGGGGTGCAATGCAAAAAAAGATGTGGTTGGGGTGCGTGTTAGAGCTGCACCAGCACCAGCATCGTGTCAACATGGGTGTGGCCCCTTTTTTGAAGAGTCTGTGTGACATAGCTTGTACACACTGCCCTTCACACTGGGAGCTGGCCATGCCTAAAGTCGTTACCTTCACCGCATGTGGTCCGGACGTACCATAACAGTCTCAAATACCTTATGAACCAAAGAGTGAGCACTCTGATCCAGCAACGTTGCCTTGTCAAACTCATGGTGTGTGACTTTGTAGTAGAATACAAGAAGGGGCTGGACAATACCGCAACCGATTCACTATCACGGGTGGGAGAAAACTTGATGACATTATCCGTGATTAGCACAAACCTATGGGAAAGGATTGCACTTGAGCAAGACTTGGTTGAGAATCTTAGATTGCTGAAAGCAACATTGAAACAAAAGGCAGATTCTATCCCACATTATTCGGTTAAGGGCAGCATACTATGTCGAAAGGGTAAGGCAGTCATACCGAAACAGTCTGAGCTTACCCGAGAGCTAATACAACACTTTCATGACACCGTGACAGTTGGGCATGAAGGAGTGGCCAATACTCTAGCACGAGACAAAAGCCAATTCTGGTGGGAAGGCATGAAGACTGAGATACGAGCCTATATTCTGTGATGCCAAATTTGTCAACGGGAGAAGAGTGAAAATGTAAAACCGCCCGGGCACTTATGTCCATTGCCTATTCCGCAACAGCCATGGGTTGATATATCCATGGACTTTATAGAGACTCTACCTAGGGCTGAAGGCAAAGAAGTGGTTATGGTTGTGGTTGATAGGCTAACAAAATATAGCCATTTCGCCTCTCTTCCCCGTCATTACAATGGACCGATAGTGGCCAAGGTTCATCAAGATTATGTGGGAAAATTGCATGGTATACCTCATACCATAGTATGCGATCGTGACTCTATTTTTTTGAGTAATTTTTGGAAGGAGTTGATGAGGCTGGCTGGAACGAAGATTCACTACAACACTACCCATCATCCTCAAACGGATGGGCAAAGTGAAGTTGTTAATAGGACATTGGAAACATACTTGCGATGCTTCATGGGAGAAAGACCAACGACTTGGGTTAGACCTCTTGCTTGGGCTGAATGGTCCTACAATTCCAGCACTCACTCTACTATTGGGATCAGTCTATATGAGGTTCTCTATGGGTATCCACCTCCTTCCATACCACACTATGAGGAAGGCACGACGAGTGATGATATGATTGACTGTGAATTACGCAACCGAAATGAAATTGTGGACTCTCTTCGGAAGAACATGGCTAAAGCTCAAGACCGAATGAGTCAAGTCTACAATAAGGGTCGGAAAGATAGAGAATTTTCAGTCGACGACTATGTTTGGCTGAAAAGATTGGCTATGAGGCAACGTTCACTCATGGGTCAGCCCTATTTAAAATTGTTACTAAAATACTATGGACCCTTCAAGGTAATCCAACGGATTGGGAAAGCTGCTTATATGCTAGCCTTACCGGCTGAGGCAATGGTACACCCAGTCTTCCATGTGTCAAGACTGAAACCGCTTTATCGAGACTTACCAAATCAGATTAAGGACATGACAGGGCAGCAACCAGTTCCGCAACGAATATTACGCGATAGACAGGTGGAGCATGGAGGCCAACAAAGATCAGAGGTGCTGGTGGAATGGGAGGGGCAGGACAGAGGAACTCCATGGGAAGTATTAGAGGAATTAGTACAACGTTTTTCTCATGTATGAGCTTGGGGACAAGCTCAATTCGAGGATGGTGGAGTTGATGCACACCCAATGGGAACACGGACAGAAGCATAGGGGCTATCACAAAGTAGGGGTATTATGCGTACGTATAGCCGACGACGCCGAGGGATAAGCACACAATGGGCCAGCAGCCAGCAGATTAGGGACGAAGATCAGAGATGGACAGTTCGGACTGAAGAAGACTGCGTCAGCTGAAAGGAGCTGAGTCGGACTCGGCTCAACACAGTGTGCGTCAGGATCAGGTTTAGCTAGCAAGAGCTCAGGCTAACCTGAGCACGTCGCGGCTGGGTTCAAGCCCAGACCGAGTAATTGTAAGTGTTTTCTATTTTGTTGAGTCATTACAGGTTTTGTACTTATCTCAGTCCGAGATAGCAGGTGGCACTCGAGACAACCCAGTAGTATATAAACTGGAGACTGCGCCAAAGATTATATCTTTTGAAATTGAATTAATGAAAAGAACCCTTTTCTCTCCCGCGTGGAGTGTTTGAGCTGCTTAGGTGTGGCGCCAAAAGCTTCGCCAGCGGAGGGAACCTCACTGGAAAAGAAGAACGACTGCAGAACCAGAGGAGAGGAACTAGGAACTCTACCGGAAATGCAGGTGACGGATCGACCAAGGTGTAGATGTCTTCCATCACCAGGACATCTAGAGGCCAGGGCGGAGGACTGTGAGCTCGATGGAGGAGCGTGGACGCCGATCACCAACCTCTCAGATCTGCTACACGACAGCCGAAGGAACATCTTCAGCCGGTAAGAATCCTAACTCTGTGGAGATTCTACCACGAGATCTTCCTGTTACCCGATCAAAAGTGGAGAGGATGCTGACATTCTGATCGATTTGAGTTTAACTCATCTAATGAGAGGAATAGATCGGTCTGATCTGACTGAGATCGAAGGATCTGAAGAAGAAATGAAGTGCTGACAAGATCGGGCGAGCACGATTTCAGGCGGATCGCCTAACGAACGACTTAGATCGGCTTTAATTCTTGTTGAGATCAGTTCTTCTGCCGCATTCTGTATCTAATTGTTGTGGATTACTTGCGATGAGCAACAGAGTGAAATCTGTTGAGGAATTGGATGATTGAAGACGAAGAACAGAGGATGAATTCTATACAGGCGCAGTGACAAAAATTTTTGTTAATCTGTGAATTGCCGACGATCCGAGCAAGATCTGAATTTGAGGAGAACATTCTGATGAAGTTTGAGGAGAATCCGAGCTGTTTTGGATAGCTCACCGGAACTGATCGGAATCATGGCAGCGGCTCACGGAATTAGGCGGCGCAGTTCTGAGCGACATTAGAAACTAGGCTGATTTCAATCCTCAATGACTCACCTTTTGGATGCTGCTTTGAAGATAAATTTTTGGGCATTCTTTTATCAAAATCTTAGCTATCACTGGTCCAAATTTCAGCTCAATCCGAGCTACGGTTGAATTCTGGCAAATTTTTGAAGGTGACTGACTCCAGACGTTGCCTGAGCCCTACGACAGACTATTTCAGGTAGAATCAGACACATCTTTGGGCCTAATCCTCGAGTACTTAGCTTCATTCATACCAATTTTCACTATTTTAGAAGCTTTGGATGCGAAGATATGAATTTTTGAAGGAGATCGACTTCTGATCTCAGCTTGAGCATCTGAGACAAGCTGTTTTAGGCAAAAATAAGCACAACTTTCAGTTCAACGAGTTAGCTGTTGGAAGTGACTTTGGAGCTGGGTTTTGGAGCGTCTATCCCTCCATATTTCAGCTTCCTCTAGACCAATTTTCATGATTTTAGGAGATCTGGATGAGGAGATATGATTTTTTGAAATAGCACTATTCTGGAAGCTGGCTTCACACCTGCGAGAGCGATTATCGCCAGTTTCCCTAATTTCTATCTTAGATTTGGGTGAAACCAGAGATTTGGGTGAAACCGTGCATTCTCCATGACCTTGAATCGTGATTAATTGCAAGATATACATCTGCTTTATTGGCTGGTTCATTTGCAACATCAAATCCATTGATGTAAGTCGCTGCTGCAACCTGTTCTTGAGCTGGACCTGCATTTTTGAAGAGCACTGTGCCGGCACTGAACGGGGCACCTGTTTTCCCCTAATTCATCACTTAGCAGGGGTTCAATCGATCCTTGGTGATGCTCCTAAACCGTATGAGTTCTCTCGTTATCATTGTACCATTGCCTACTGTGATTGTTGTGCTTCTATAAGCTGCTGTCACAGAACTGAACAAGCGAGGAGAGACTGATCAGCAGGAAGACATGAGCTGCTGTGGAGCTGACCATTGAAGGGACGAGCGCTGGCGTCTATCCAGCATCTACTACCTCCTAGTTCACTCAAAATAGGGGTTTCTACTGTAATCTGGTGAAGTGCAGAACTTACTAGCTTCCTATACTTCTGATTTGATGCAACTATGATCTGCTGTATTTCCTTGCGAGCTGAGGTGATCCGGAGAGGAGGACTCAACTGGAGATCAACATCTTGCTGTGCGCAAGATCTGAGCCTGTGGAGAAGTGCTCAATACCAAGGATTGTATTGGCCTTCTTCCTCGGTGAGTGTTGGACTAGCTCCAACAAGGTACATCTGAACCCCCCTATAGTTGCGTGGGAGGGTGCATTCTATTTCCAGCCAACCTTCGTGTTTGCAGTTGTAGGGAATCCTCTAAAGCTCGTTTAGCCGAGGACACATTCCCAAGCTGTTGGACTTACCTAGGGCGAAGGGTGTGGATTGCTCATTCTACGGATTGCATGAATGGTTTGGCATGGATGAATGATTGTTGAGTGAGGGAGAGTTCAAAATTGTATCGAGAACGCTTGTAAAGCCTCACATCCCCACTCTTGATTGTAGTAGGTTGAAAATTTGGGAGGGACATTCCACTTGTATTTCGGTCCTAAGGGATATATTCAGTCGGGGTTGTGTCCGACTTGGGATCGAATTTTGTATTCCCTATTCTTTTAACCTCCTTCGGCTTGTTAGTTCCCAATAGATCTTGGGAAGCGACTGCATCTTGGTGAGATTTGAGCAGCTACAAGGGCAGGACGCATCAGTCACTTCTGTCAGAAATAAGTCAATGCCATAATTCTCATTAAAATATGTTCAACTAACAGAAAATATGTCGAAATGCAGTACATAAGGATGTGTGGATCTGGATGGCATGTGGCTATGAATTTAGACTGGATCCAGTTAGATCAAAGTCAATGGCATCTGCTTAACACTGGCACTTCTGATTGACATTAAAGAACTGTATAAAATAAATAATGCTGATAGGGTCTACTTTTTATCTCTAAAATCTAAATGCTGCTTTCTATTTTGCATCTCATGTTTGATACAACGAAAAGGATCTCATTTTTTTTCTTCCTGAGAACAGTAGGAAAGCTGACCTTTCTCAACTCTGGTCTGTATGAAGTTAAAAAATCAAGAGCATTTCTGGCAAAGGAATAAACAGTATGATACCTATAGCCTGCTTATTTTGAGATGTTTGAGTCACTGAAGTCAATTCCAGTAACAAAGAATGCTTACACTGAACTTGGGATCTCACTTTTGGCTTCCTAGTCTCCATTTCAGCAATACATCTATCTATACGTTTAATACTTTAAGATTATATTATTAGTAACCTATGTGTGCATTGTGGGTAAAAATCGCTGAACAAATTTGAATATCTGCATGTCTAACTCCTGTATTTTGCATGGGATTCTAATCCTTCCTCTTCTTTCTCCTGGTCATATGACAGCTGGTGATCAACCTGAGGCCTTTCTGCCAGAGGTATTAGAAGAACCGGAACCATTCTTCTCAAACAAACTACTGGTTCTCATTGCAATCCTTTCAAGTTATAGGTATGTAAATTTGATTTATGTTTCCACCATGGTTGTTCTTTTCTCTGAGCATGTCTACTTGTGTTAATAAATGTTGATCTCTTGAAATGTGATGCTTACTCTTTCTTAGGCATTGTCTTCATAAGTGAAAATTAGTTAGTTGATCATAGTACTGGTTTTTTGTGTTGGATGTAGGAATTTTGCAAATATGCATATAATAATTACCTTGCGAAAACAATGAAAAAATTTTCTTTTCCTTTCTGTTACTTGTTTTTGTGAAATGCAGTCTATCATCAGTTATCTGATTATGCTTTGTCTGCGAGGATGTCTTAAAGAAGTGTGGCAAAAACAAGAACCTGTAACCTTTTTATTTGAATGCAGCTGTGTAACTTAGTTGGAAAAGGTATAAATGTACCGATGTGACACATTTTCAAAAGGTTCGGATGCTAAACAACAAGGATTCATATCGTCTCATTAAAATTCATCCAGATTGTCTAGCCACTTATTGATGTTCTGGGATGATGGTCAATGTCTAATTATGGTTGCATTGTGTATCTTATTGTTCAACATGTAATTGTGTGCATTTAAGCAAATTCCAAAAAGGATTGTCTTTTTTTCTTCGTACTTGCAAGACTGATTTGTGATATTTTGCATTCTGACCTGAGATCAATCACTTCCTTGTATTATTATGTGTTATTGAAATTTATTTAGTTCTTAAACTTTCAACTTTCAAGCCTCTTAAGTGCTTATATGTCTGTCATTCACTGTTTAATAAGGAGTAATTCACTGCATGTATTCAATAATTATTATGATGTTATATGAAGGTTCTGTGTACACATATGTACATTTTATCGTATATATGCGTGTTAGCTAATTTGTATCTATAGGTATACCATTGTTTTTCTTTGTTGATTCCTTTTTATGTACTGTTTCTTTATTTTTTGCTTTTTCTGTTTTCCATGTCAGCCATTAAATGGTGTCTGGAGCTATTAATTGGCTAGCCGCACAGCTTGAAGTCCTGTGGTTGGGACTAGCTCAACAACTATGTCACATGTGTGCAGGGTCTGAGTGTGTCGATGGGGTATATATATATATATATATATATATATATATATATATAGAGAGAGAGAGAGAGAGAGAAGAGGGGAAAAAAGGCATGACAAACCACACCTAAAAAGGGACAATGGTGGTCTGGGTGCAACAGACTGCAGCGAACACGTGTTGACTGCATCTAGTGCCCAGTCGGGGTTACACTTGTGGTTGCATATGCACACCCCTTCCTTTGACATGGTGCAGGGGCCATTTCAAAACACCCATGTGACTTAGCTCCACAGCTAGCACCTTTCCCATATATTGAGGCTGAGCCTTTGTATTCTAACTTTCTAAGCTTTTGTAGTTTGATTTTCTTTTAATGGTTTTTCGTCTCTGTTACTTTGGGAGCTTTGTTTTTAGAGCTTGAAGTAGCTCCTGTGTTTCTTGATTATTGAGATCCAACTTTTCATTCTAGATACGTGTTGAATCTAGTTTCCATCTGCTACTGCTGTTTCAATACAATTGCATCAGTCATATTTCTATGTAACACATTTTTAGACCGATCATGCATGTGCAAACTTTAGGGCATCCTATGATGTATGATTACACACCTCATTTTTGTTGGACAAAGAGATGATAAGTGTAGGATGAGGATTTAGCAACTACATATTTTTCTTTCTACGGGCTTATGTTTCAAAAGATAAGGAAAGTGGAATGATGGACAAACTTATTCATTGTTCTTCTCTCTTTAGTTTTTGATTGATTTTTTTGTTTTAATCTATGATTCTATACTGTTAAACTAGCAAGCTTTGGTTGCTAGTCCACCAACTAGTCCCTGGCCTCCAAATTGCCAGTGCATAGATTGAAGACTTGTTGGTTGACTTGCTCATTGTTCTTCTTTCTTCCTTCCTCTCTCTCTCTCTCTCTCTCTCTCTTTCTCCCTCTCTTTCTCCTCCTCCTTCTGCTTATTATTATTATGATTACTATTACTAATCAACTGTCAAAATTTTCTTATATAATGCCTTTTGATCAGTCTGTGATCTACAACTATCAGTTGTCTTGGGAAGCAGATATTGTGTCACTGTGTGCATTTATAGTTTTTCTTTGTTGATTTGTGCACAAGCCTGTGTATCTATTTGGTTTTGTTATCATCAGTTCAAATTTCCCAATACTCACTCACACACACACACAGAAAGGTACGTTTTTTATGAATTATAATATTTTGCCTTATATTACTTTTGGCACACCAAATATTGTGTTTCTACACCTTATTGGTTTTATTTTAGTAAACCAACTAATCCCGATTAGTCATGACTAGTGTTTTTTAGCCCCTTGACTGACTGTGTCTGACTCACGAATTTTGACATCTTAGGTTTTAATAACTTCAACAAAATGTGGTCATACTATGTTACACTGATTCTGGTTGTGAGTGCATCTTCGAGGAAAAAAAGTACATCAAGACTTTCATTATCTTCTTAACACAGCTTTTTGTATTTATGTTTCTTTGCTGTCTTACAGGCCTTGATATTCAATCATGCTGTCTCATCTGCTTTGACTTTCCATCAACAGTGGCCAGTTATATACAATCCAGAGGTCGTGCTTGCGTAGTAGAGAGGTAAAGCTCCATTTGTTTTCTTCCTGCGGGATCCAAGTGTTCTTACATGGAACTCAGGGCATGTCTGAATGTTGGAATAAATGGTCTGAGACAAACCTTCTGTCTTGACCATCCCCTCCACATTTGACATGGAAACACCCTTCACCATCTCCTCTGATTTTTCTTTTATGGCTCATCTGACACTGCACCCTCTTCCAGAATTTCTGTCACACTCTTAAGGGTGCAAAGAAAAGCGATAACAAAAGGTCATGGGATATGCTGTTTGAGACCTTTCTTACTGCTATTAAAACATACCCTTAATTTTCTCTTTTCTGTTGTATTAAGTCTCTTTTTCTTTTGGCTTACATTATAAATTTTGTCATCTGATCTAGGAACAATATCCATGAGCTAAATCTGGTCAATGATTTCATTTCTGGTGAAAAACATATGAACAATGAAATTTTGAGCAGGACATCTGATGAGACTTTTGATGCCACAGAAGATTCAATTTATAAAGTCGAAAAGACTGGTGCTTCCATTAGTACTGCATGCAGTGTGTCTTTATTGCATCACTATTGTTCAAGACTCCCACATGATGAGTATGGGTTTGCTTTTTTCTTTTTTAAATTCCTCCATGTTTTCTTATCTAGGTATGTGCAAGCTTATCTATCTGAATGATCCTTATTTAGCTTCTCAGGCTCTCTTTTTCCTGGTATGCGCAGATACTTTAATCCTGCCCCAGAGTTCATTTATTTTGATGATTTGGATGGTGTCACTTGTCATGGGGTTCTCCCTTCCAATGCCCCCATTCATTGTGTTGAGGGGCCATCATGTCCTTCAAAAGATGATGCAAAAAGAACCGCTTCTCTTCTAGCACGCAAGAAGCTGTATGAGTTAGGTTCCCTCATGGACCATCTTTTGCCAATGCAAAAGGATGAGATTGAAATATTTTCAGAAAATCCACATGATAAGCTTGTGAATTCTAGGGGTACAGGTTCTTTTTATGTCCATTAAGCTCTTTCTCTTGTTACTTTAGTTGGTTCTTTTGAATGACCATGATGCTACATGTAGATGACTTTTCCAGAGCAGGGCTTCATGAAACAGTAGTACCTGCTGCACTTCAAATGGACTGGAGGGGATCTGCTTCTCATCTCACATTTCATTTTTATCATATGTACTTTATTCCTAAGCGAAGGGATCGGTGATATAGAAGATTTGGTCTCTTTTTGGCACTTCCTCTTCCCAAAGAAGCTGAAGATATGCAAGTAGGGTCCCCATACATCCGAATGCACTAATTCAAATGATGCTTTTGCAACGAAAATTTTATTTTCAAATGGTAAAGCCTTAATTTTGGCTTTAATACAATCATCACAAGAGATCATTTCATTGCATTTATCCTCCAAAAAAGGGATACAAGACATTTTTCCTACACTTGAATGCCCAAGTCTTTGATGCCAAATTTGAATGTCACTTTTCTTGACTACAATGCAAGTAGGGTTGGAAAGATCCAAATAATCCACATAGTAGAGATCATTTTTCGTAGAACCTTCCCCAATCGTCCTCTTGGAAAGATAGTCCTGTATCAAAAATTTATTTTGTGAGAAGACGATATCACATCCATGATTGGTTATTTGAGAAACCGACAAGAGATTTAAGTTAAGTTTGGGAATAAATCTAACTTTTGGTATTTTGAAAACTTTAGAATTAAAATTTTGATCAATATTTCCAACACATTTGATTTCAACAGGAGTTCCATCGGCGGTTTTAACAAAAGGGCACGATTCTTCTTTAGTGCATTCGGTAGGTAATGAACTTGAACTACAAAGAGTCATATGAAATGAAGCTCCGGAATCAAGTATTCAAGAGTACTTACTTGATGATGCAGATGCTACCATTGCACCGGAAGTTGGAGAAGCCCCTCCTCCTTTAACAAGTGGTTAAAGAGCATCAATAAGCTTTGGTTGAAGAGCACTTACAAGCTTGTCTAGGTCAAATCAATTGTTTTCTTCATACATTGTTCCAGCCATACTTGTCTTTCTATCAAATTTCTTCAATTCAGGACATCTAGGTTTAGTATGCCCTTCTTCTTGACAATGAAAATATATGATCTTCTTGTTGCCTTTATCCTCCTAATTTTGATTAAAGTGAGGAGGCCTATAAGTTCTCATATGAGCGCCAGGTCTTGAGGTAGCAACAACACTTTCACTCTTTTCTTTAGAAAAGTTGAGTCTATTTTCTTCCATTTGAAGCACCGCTATAACTTCATTCATAAATGACACTTTATGTCTATGGAGCAAGGAAGTTTTGACTCTATCATATTTCGGTCTAAGACCAAGAATGAATTTATAAAATTTTTCCCTTTGGATTTGTTTTTCCCTTACTCCAATGTCTCTTGGATCATACCATTCGGGTTCAAATAGGGCAAGTTCATCCCATAATTGTTCCATTTCTCCAACATACTCCTTAAGAGACTTATCTCCTTGTTGGAGACTTGCAATCTTCATTTGAAGATTGCACATGTAGGCCACATCTTTCATAGTGTGTGTTTTCTTGAGGAATTCCCAAGCTTCATGAGCAAAATTATGCTTTGCTATTTGGCCCATAGTAGTAGTATCGACACAAGAAATAATCCATGTGATAATCTTGTGATGTCCTATCTTCCACTCTTCCCATTTTCTTTCATATTCATTCATAACCTTATTTTTTTCGACTCCATCTAGTTCTTGGGCTTTTCCATCTATGGTTTTCGTTAGGACTAATTGTGGTTCACTTTTAGAATCATCAACAAGTCCCCATAAACTTTTACTTCTAATGAAATGTTCTATAGTCTTTGCCCAATAAACATAATTTGATGAAGTAACTTTAGGGAGAGGAGTGGAAGAAGTTCTGTCATCCATAATGTGTACCTTGTAAGATGAAGTTGATGTAGCCACAATGGTAGTGTCAAAATAGTTCTCAACGTTGGTGAAAAATCCACGAAATCAGCCACCACAAAACAGCAAGAAGGTAGCTCCAAAAATATGAAGAGCTTGCTGCCATGAGGGAAGATATTACTTAGAAAACGGTCACAAGTTTAACAGCCACGGAAGCTTTGATAAGATGTGCTCAATCCCATCACGTAGATCACTTTAACAGCACCTAATTGAGTTAAATCGCAGCTAGCTCTGATACCATGTAAATCAGGCCCAAACTTGTCAAGACAAAATGCTTCAAGAGAAACACTCTTGAAGCTTCCAATAACTTCAATAAGTAACACACACAAATAACCTCAAACTTGAGGAGAAGAAGAATGTATTAATCTTGAAAAAGTATACAAAAAGAGGCTAAAAAGCCACACATAAACAAGGGTCCCAAGTGCCCTATTTATACAAGAAATAAAAAAGAGAGGAGAAAGAGGAAGTGGCTGTTGGAGCTCCCAACGGCTAGAAATCTAGCCGTTGGGAACTCCCAACAGCTATTTCCTTTGTTAAATAAAAAAGGAAAAAAGTTCATAAAAAGGCACGAAAAATAAAAGAAAAATAAATAAAAATAAATACAAGAAGTCCTATGTATACATACATGTTTTGATATATACAAATCATATATCAAACTACTAGGAGTTTAAGATATATGATGGTAGATATCAAAACATGTACGTATACTTACTTTGTAAACTCTAACAACAGCGACGTTGTGTTGAAGGAAGGTTCACCCATTGCATTCCAATGGGTAGACAACCCACGGTCTTCTCTAGCAATGTCATAAAATGTGATAAGGTGAGGCGTTAATTGAAGCGTAAGCTTTACGGACAAATTTTTGAATTATATAATATTTATAAAAATAACAACAAAACTGAAAAAAATGACTACAATACTAAGCATATCAATAAAGAACAATACACAACATATTAAAAACTTAATGCAAAACAACTATTGAAAAAACACATAAAAATATAAAAGGATTGTCTACCACAATGCATCAATTATCATTACCATGTCTTTAACATGATAACCATAGTAAATAGAAGACAAGCAGCTCTTCCAAAACGAGAACTTGTTTAATCAAGAAATAAAGAAAAAGAAAACAAAAATGAAAATGAAAAAAAGCTTCCACAAAAAAATATATAATAAAAAAAGTAATTGTAGTAATATAAAATTTTCCTGTTTCTTTATTTATTTATATAAAACAAAACAATATAATAATTCAATTGACTCGATAAATGATTGAACATAGATGTCTATCATGAAGCAGAAAAAAAGCACTATGAACTAAGACACGTAAAAAATTTGAAAGAAACTATAATAAGGTAAACACACATTAAATGTGTAGAACTTCCTGAAGAGCTTGTCACCTATATTACTATCATATGCATTTCCGGATAGGGAAGTGTAATAATAGTAGTCATTTAAAAATTGCTTAATATGACTCCAACTTGTTATCGTTCTAACCTGTTAAGAGCTTCACATTTAAAAAGTAGATTTTATTCTCCCTGAAATCTAATTTCTTCTTGAAGTGACTGTTCATCTACTTCAAGAGGCTGATGTCTAGGTTCATAGCATGCAAACTTAATAAATTCTTGGCCGCATGCAGGCCTAATAAATTCCTAGCCTTCACTATTTTCATAATGAAGAGCTCTTTTAGGAAGACTGGTAGAGGCTTTATCATCTATAAATCTTCCTATTTCTCATTCTAATTCCGCAAGTTATTCTGAATTGTAGGACTTGGGTTTAATTAATTTAATACCTTGTGATGCTGCATCTACAATTTATTAGGTGGAGCTCTTGAAGAAGGAAGATTACTGATAGAAAATTTTTTTACCGCCTTCATGATTTCAGGAGGTAATAATTTTATATCTTCGAAAGAAGAAGATAAGTAAACATTACTGATTGAAGCAACACTAAACCATTTCGCAATAAATTCAGGTGGTATACCTTGAAAACAAATAATTATAGGATAAATCCCTGAAAAATTTGTTAAGGAATTTTCTTACGGATCTACCACAAGGAGTTTGTATAATTCAAAAAGATTTTGTCCATACAAATCCGCTAATTCAGGACTTTTCAGAATCTTTTCCATTAAAAGTCCTGCGGGGTTTTGAATTATCGCAGTTTGGGGTTTCAAAACTAGCTCAGCCACTGTAAAACCAGAGGACTGTCTTTTATCTTTCCCAGTTTCCTGAGTCAGATGCAACTTGTCTTCAGCCACTGAAATATCAGGGGTCTGGATTTTCTCTTTCCCAGTTTTCTGGGTTAGATGCAACTTTTGGTCCTCAATGATTTTATCAATTGGAGGACTAAGTTTCGCAACCCTGGTAACCACTCCTGTTTTTACCACTGAGGTTAGTTCTTTCTCCAGATTATGGAGGTGATCTGTTATAATATCCTAGCTGTTTGAAACATGACAATCACGTCACTATCTGCACAAGTTCAAATAAATCTGCTAACTTACATTGCAATATTTTAGAAATTATGAATGCGTGTACAATATGCTTTCACAAGTCATCACGCAATTTATTTGGAAACTCGAACTCATGAACCATGACATTCTTATTCGTAATATTTAAGGATAAAATGAATATGGGTAATTCCAACCAAAAAAAATTACGAGATAAAGCAAACATCTGTTATAAATAAATAATAAAACATGACCAAAATAAAACTTTCATACCTTTCGATGACCTTCTCCAAAAATTTGAAACAAAATTTTGCCACTAGGCCCAACCAAAACAGATGTTGGCCAGGAACATATTCTAATTCTCTCCATAAATACATATCATCATCATTTACTACCTAAAAAAGTGGTGTTGATGTGATTAAGCACAAAAAGGAATAAGTCCACTATTGTCAATAGAATGCCATAGTCATTTTTTGGTAGAAGTAGAGATTAGACTATATGAACAAAACCATCCAGGTAATTTCAAGTAGTTGCCTTCATTAGTGGTGAAATATGTTGCACTTGCATAGAAGGAATATGTCTACTACAAAGTGTAAATCAACTAGCTTATGAAATCATCACTTAAGTAGCATTGTATTATAATAAAGGAAATTGGCCACTAGAGCATGCTTTCCAAATAAAACGATAGATTGGAACTCCTTTTGCAAAGTAAAGAGTCTAGTAAGGTGTTTGGATGACACCCAAAAATTAGGTTTTGGACCAAAACTAGGTTTTTGGATTGTTTGCACGCCATCAAAACTTGGTTTAAGCCTTTAAGGAAACTTGGTTTTTTACAAAACCTGGCTTTGTAAAAGAGAATAAAAAACCCTAACTCCCTCAAGCTATTCATAAAAGACCATGTTTTAGGTGTGTATATCAATTCTCAAACAAATAAACCATGTTTTCAATACTCAATTAAAAAGCTTGGCTTTTATAAGGGTGTCATCCAAATGCTCTCTATGTGTTTGGGCTTGGGAAATGTAGCATATGAAGGAACCCTTGATGTGACCATCAAAAATTGACATTGGTTTTCTATCCTACTATCTTTGTACCCATTTACATTTTCTTATTTTGTAGAAAATTCATCAGAAAGTAGTGCCCACTTAGCAACACATGCTGATGTCACAAACATGCGTGAGTGAATATGAAAAATAAGAATTGATCTTCAAAGTTACTGGATGCATCATCTCATAACAGAGCACTGCATTTTGGATGGCTTCAAGGTCCTTCTCATTATCAAATTTTTCACAATGAACTACAATAACAACAAACTGCAAAACAAAATTTATAAATTTCACAAAGTGTCGTAGCACTGTATGAAAGTGAACATCTAAAATATTAATGAAAAAATTATGCTTATAATGAAAAACGATTTTTCTTTTTTTGAAACAAACGCGATAAATTAAGTGGCCATTGAGTTAAAAATAAAAAAAAAACTTTAAACAAAAAACGTTAAAAATGAAATAAACACGTTTTTTCACTACTTTTACTTTTTTCATTTTTTTCACTTTTTTTAATGCCAAACAATTTTTTTTCATTTCTATTTTTTATTTGTTGCAAATCTACTTATCGTTTGATGTTTGTGTTATTAGTTTTTCACTTATATTACTTTCCCCCAATTTTTAGTTTTTCAAAATTTTCAAAAATTTATGGAGTATTTTTTTCATTTTTTCCCCAATTTTTTCAAGCTCGAGGTATTATACCCGAGAAAAAACCATACCGTTTAAAACTCCGAGACGTTATTTGTGACTGATGTTTGAAACCAAGTAACTAACAAAAGAAAAATTAACAAATAATATATGGTATTTCATCTATTTAAGACAAAAATCAGAACATTTATTCTTTCTTGTACGAGACAGTCTATAAGAAACATGACATACCATCACTTTGCAAAAAAAAAGGGATTGATGGTACCAAACAACAAACTCAAAACACTTTTAGGAGATGCATACTACATTGTTTGAATAGAAACCATCAATTGTCATGCATTTCAAGTATACAAAAATAGTAGAAAACAAAACTATGGATCTAAACAAAGAAATATTCTTAGTGCCTAACGTGCACATGTTAGTCACATGATTTGATCTTGCAAAGATTGGTATATTACTTTTAACCTGCAGATCACAATTGAGATTAAATCACACACTCCACATTGTGAAAGCTCAGCTTCCAACTTAAATAGTATATTATATGATGTATATGTTATATAGTATATTATTCTAACGCATATGTTACAACATATACGTTATAACATATATGTTATATGCTATAACATATAGCGTACAATTATATACACTTATAAGTACGTTCTATTATATTCTTGGGCGTTGTACATATGCATGTATTTTATGTTATAGTCTATACATAACATATAATATTACATATAATTAGATGTCATAACGTATAATACGTGTACATATCATACACTATATACTATAATATTTATATAGTATATGTAATATAATTGCTATGTACTATAAGTGTACATGTAACATTTGTATATGTAGAGTTACAATATATAACATATTTTATATGTTATATACATAATATATGTGCACATATATTATATATTATATATATAGTGTATATATACATATGTACATTATATATATAACATGTGTGCGCATATATTATGCTTGTAGTGTACATATAATACATATATTATACACATATGATATATGCACACATATATTATATATGTACATATACATATATGTATGAACATATTATATGTGCAGTATTATGTATGCGTACAACGTTACTATGTATATATTATATGTATATAATACATTGCATGCTACTTATATAATATATAGAACTTCTATACACATATATATGTGCACTCCACGTATAACATTATACATATACACTATATATAATTCATATAATGCGTTATATATATATTACATATTATGCATTATATATGTAACACTACAACGTACTATATATATCATTTAAAAAACATATGTACACGTTATAGCTAATATGTATATATACACATACGTTAATATATACACATATATCATATGTATGTACCTATTTTTGTAAACGTATATAATTATGATATAACACGTTATATCTATTACATATAATAGATATATTATATGTACACGTGTGTATGCATACAAGTGTATATATAATATAATAAATATATTATATGTACATGTGTGTATGTATAAAAGTGTATATATAATATATATCTGTATATAACATAATACTATAGTATCCAACTATATACATATGCATAGTATATATATATATGTGTATAACGTAACATATTACATATAATACATGTTATATAACATATTATATATATAACAACATATGTCGCCTCTCTCATTACGACTACCAAAAGTAGCACAAAAAAATAGAAATCCCAGTATTCTCTCTAGTTTACATATATTCAAGGGGGGCAGAAGGGCGGTAAAGGGCCATAATGTTGCTTTTTTAATGGGCGTAATGGGGCCATAAGTTAATGAGCTAACATGGAAGATACTAAACCTTTTGATGGCCTCAGCTAATAAGGGCGACAAGGAGAGGAGGATTGATTGATCTTGGCTTATGGCCGGTGCTTCGAGAGGGTTCGGGAGGAGATGGCGAAGGAGGAAGGAGGAGATGGCGAAGGAGGAAGGGAAGACGGTAACAGTCAAGAGCTCCGACGGCGAGGTGTTGGAGGTGGAGGAGGCGGTGGCGAAGGAATCTCAACGATCAGACAAATGATCGAGGATGGTTGTGCTGATTCCGGCATCCCCTTGCCCAACGTTGCCAACAATATCCTGGCGAAGGTAATCGAGTACTGCAAAAAGCACGTCGACGACAAGATCCAAGAAGAAGAGCTCAAGGCGTGGGATGCCGAGTTTGTTGAGGTGGACCAAGCGATGCTCTTCAATCTCATTCTGGTATTCTCCTCGGCCATCTCCCTCTTCTTTATTCGGTCCTCTACTTTGGGTTTAGGGTTAGGGGTTGTGATTCTTGCGATCTAACCATTCCAACAAGATTTTGCTGTCTGCATGACCCAATGGTTGCGTAAATCGTAGTCATAAAATGACATCACTGTCGCTTCTGGAATTTCGTGTTAGAACTGATCAGACACTGCATGCAGGTCTTAAATGAGGATCTATGGCTTGTGGAAGGTCAGCAAGAGCGGATGATCAATGGGGCAAATGTTTGGAACTGGCCTGTGGCATATGATAAGCTTGGAGCAAGGTACAGAATATGGAGAGATGCACTTGA
This sequence comes from Nymphaea colorata, assembly GCF_008831285.2. Classification (NCBI taxonomy): domain Eukaryota; kingdom Viridiplantae; phylum Streptophyta; class Magnoliopsida; order Nymphaeales; family Nymphaeaceae; genus Nymphaea; species Nymphaea colorata. Next base: position 4,060,447 of record NC_045141.1, on the reverse strand, counting down.
AAGAGGCAACAAGAAGCTTCCATTCGAGAGGTCAATTCCCACTTATTTGGAAGGGATGGTGAGATTCATTCTTCACGAAGCTCTAGATAATATGGATTTTCCTGCCTTTGAAGTTTGATTCACAGGAGTCCATAATTCAATTCCTGGATGGGCAGAATCAACATTTCTTTCCGTCAAAGGAAATTGTATATGGGTTAAGGCTTGCAAGCAATTTGCGTCTTAATCGTCTAGAGTATTTTCATGTACAGTGCCTATGCTGGTTTTTCTTCTTTTTCACCCTTTTATGACCCCATCTGAAGGTTCAACGAGGCATATTCCCTTTTTTAAGTGACTGTTCAAATATTTGGCATTATCATGTCGATGGTTAAATTTGATAGTACAAAGGAAAATTATTTTTGATTCACCTTCTTATACTCAATTGTTGCCATTGAAACTGATTAAATTCTGTATTTTTTCTTCTCTTTCCTTTTATTTTCATTTTCCTTTATTTGTGGCTCTGAAATCAAGGACAATTGCAGTGCAAAGCATCTCTTCCAAGGAAGGCAACCTTAACTTGAAGCTATCTGTCCCACAAGGTTATCATTTCTCGAAGGTTTGATGCCGAAAGGACTTCTCCTATGCCTTGATTATATTTTTGCCTGTCCCTTTTTAACCTATATTCAGGGATCATATAGTTATAATATAATAATATATACGAGATTATATATTATTATGTATATACTGCATATATACTAGTTCAAAATATACATACATATTGTAATTATGTATGTAACAAATATATAATACATATATGTACCATATATATTCATACGTATAACATTATTTTGCCTTCTTTGCTTAATCTTTACTCTTTTTAATTTTTTAAAATAAGAGTTTGATAGCATGGAATCTGGATTTATAAAAAATTGCTTGTTGCAGTTCTTCATGAGAATTCTTAGCTACGTGATGCATTGTCTTCCTTAAGTCTTAAGAAAAAAGGAAAATTAACTATATATTTTCTGTCCTCAATTGTTCAGTGCTTCTGTTTCTTTTTCAGGTGAATGAGGCCAAAAATGTGCTGAAACTTTGCGATTTTGGTAATGCTATGTTTGCTGGGAAGAATGAGATTACACCATAGTTGTATCTCTGTTCAGTAAGTCCTCCATTTGGTTCTATTCAAGTATAGTTGTATCTCTATTCATTAGTTGTTTTTACTGCAACTTTGAAAATCTGTTGCGTGTGCAAATTAAGGTACTTCTTTGTGTGATGTGTATGCTTCTGAATCGTGATGTGAGGGTTATTATTGACTGGTTTCTTGAAACTGCAGTTCTTGGCTTGCCGTATAACCATGCTTTGGACATATGGTCAGTTGGCTGCTGCTTGTACGAGCTATATACAGGAAAGGTCCTCTTCCCTGGACCATCAAACAATGACATGCTTCGGCTTCATATGGAGTTAAAAGGTCCATTTCATAAAAAGATGCTCAGGAAGGTATGCGATTTTTTGGCATGGAAAGTATACTTACTTTGGACGACTGATTTTGTTTATCTTGTGATTGATATCCTTTTTTACTCTGTCTTCTATTTTAGGGAGCCTTTACAGATCATCATTTTGATCAGGATCTGAATTTCCATGCCACTGAAGAAGATCCTGTTACAAAGAAGGTGATCATTTTTTCATTATCATGTACTTTAGGTTAATTTATCTATAGCATGGTGAAAGTACATCTTGTTTGTGTTATATATATATATATATATATATATATATATATATATATATATATATATATATATATATATATCATTGTTCAGTAACAAGTGGCTGGGTAGGGCCATTATGTCCTTTATACCTGCATCTTAATTGACTCCACAAGGACGATGCAGGGAGTTCTTTCCTTGGTCAGCAATACCATAATTAAGCAAGCCAAGTAGAGATGTGCACCGAAAGGATGTAAGTGAACAATGCTAATCAGCTAGTTTATAACAAATGTACCTAAATAAGCTTCATAAGGTAACTAATTAGCTAATGACAAAGTGACTATAGTTGTTGAAAGGGCACTCTTATGGGTTTAAGATAGAAAACATCGATTTCAAGATCTGAGTGTGGGAGATTGACTTGCGGTTGAAGAAAGAGATTCCTGATTTCTTTCACAAAATGTATAAAATCTATCACTTTTACTGTAGATTTCTGTTGTTCTGTAAAGATTACTGTAGATTTAGTGTTTTGTGGAGATATGGCGTCAAATTTCAAACAATCCTGCATGACAATGGTCACAAAGGTGAGGAAAATGATTGGTAGAAAATCATGTGCAAGTGATGAACAATAAATAGATGATATTTGATTGTTTTCATTTTTTATTTGCTTAAATAATTTCATCTTGTGTTGCATAAAACTTTAAAGTTATTTCTTAATGTGTTATTACTTGTAACAGTATGAGTATGTTATGTTAATGGATGTTTATTCCCATAAGTCTATATTTATGTGGAACATGTTTTTAATGGAAAACATTTTTTTCTTTATCTTTTCTGGTTTTTTAATTTATTTTGAACTTTTAACATTAAATTGAATTTCCGGTACATTTATGAAACTGTTGTCATACGTTATGGTATGGCGTATTTGTTGGTCCCACCAATACGGGTACATTGGTTTTAGTCATTCAACTTGAATTCGCTTGGACCAGCTAGTCGTTTTGTGGTCTTAAACAACACGTACTTGATTTCTAAATTGACAAATAAAGACCGAAAACATGGTTAATTGGTGTGATTGGTGAGGACTGCTCAACTTAGTCGGTCAAGTGGTCCATAGATTATGCTCCAGCCAACTTGATAGTCATGGACCTGTCAACTGATCATTGGCCAGAACGATAAGCATCTATTTGTCCAATTAGTTGCTAGGTTACCGATGACCCAACAATTTATAAGTGCTATGAGATGTAGTTATGTTATGGAAATGTGGTGTCCTATGATGTGAGAGTTTCTCAAATTTTTTCTTAAGAAATTGCTCCCAACAATATTAAAATGTGTCTTGTCTCTAAAACAAAATGTTGCATCTGCATGAGGTAAAGAAAGTGCCGAGTGTTATCCATATCGGACAATACGTATCATATAGGTTTGAGAAACCTATGCGATACGCATACAACACACGATATGCCTGTGGATCATAGGTGTATCGTCCGCATCATGCGATACAAAGGCTGTACTGTACGATGTGGCTGATACAGATACGGGGACAAAATGGAAAAAAACATTGTTTTTTGTGCTTCTTTTTAAAATCGGTCCTCCCTTCCACTTTCTAAACATCTCTAAGAGCTGTGGGAGGGGAGGTTTTACTAGTTTTCTAAAAAAATCAACATATGTTGGTGAACAAATTCCATTTGAAGGCGTTGAAAATTAAAATTTTAAAACAAAGAAAATGAGGATGAATACGAAGATTATGATGATCATCATTGATGGATGATAATAATGATATTTGCTGCCATCAATGTTAACTATATCTCAATGTTTCATTACCATAAGGTTGTTATTAAATTTTTTCCGGTAGTTCTATTCATATTTTTTTAATCCTCAACGTATTCTGAGCTGTTGATACTTGGAAAATCAACTTTTTTTGTCTTCCCTTAAAAATTCTCGTTGGCTATTGCGATGATCATGAAATATGATATGGATTTATTTATCTACATCCATGCAACATATTTGCATGCCCACACTAGGAAAGCAAAAGTGCTTACAATTTCATTGTTAGTGCAGGCTGTTAATCGACTGCTTGTGAATGTTAAGGCAAAGGATTTTAGTAGTCTTATTTCAAGCTATACTGGTGAGGATCCCAAGATGCTGGCCAATTTCAAAGATCTGCTTGATAGAATTTTTGTGCTCGATCCAGAGAAAAGATTGACAGTATCTCAAGCACTGAGTCATCCATTCATTACCGGCAAGTGAATAAAGATGCCTGTTGAGTTAGCTATGCATTTGAATCTTTTATTCAGCCATCTGATCATTGGCCATTTGCTTGTCTCTGTGTTTGTCACATGGACCAAGTGCAAGCAATGCAGACTTCTTGCTGATCGTGAACTTAACACAGCCACTTTGGAGAGCTCTCTTACTTGGCGAGTCCTTTCAGTCGAATATATTCTATTTCTATTGTAAGATAACTCGTCAAAGGCTTTTCATCTCTTGTAAATCATTTTTGATGATGAGCTCTATGAATATGTGTACACTTCTTTTGACCCCATTCTTTGAAATCCTCTTGAGCCTCAGCTTCTTATTACGAAAAGATGAGTTTTAAACGTTCTATGTATATATCATGATAATTCATATTCAAATTCAGAAGTCGGACCTGGATAGTCTAAGTGCTCCTTAGAAAAGTATATTTATTAGCCTTTTTGTTTTGTGGCATTTTGTACTGATCACAGTTCTAACAAAAAGATAGAAGAGTAAAATTGTTAGCTGCTTATGCGCTTGATTGGGCTGGTATTTTTCTGTGTTGGTGTGTCTTTAAATGGAAGATTACTGTATTTTTCATTCCCCAGATAGAACTCTTTTTTTCTTTTTTTTTTTAAGTAGTTCTTTGGTAGTCCTGGAGGTGCTAATTCTGTCTTTCATTCAGGGCTTATGGCAGTTCTCTGAGGCAAATATAACAATGGTTTTGATGGTTGAAGACAGCAGAAAGAAGGTACCCTAGTTTGTTTGCTGGGTAGCTCAATAGTCAAAACTTTTAGTCATATGCCGTAGCCAGATGATTGTAGTCTCTTTCCAAGTGGTTGGTCTATCATTTGTAATGGAGCACTTTTGGGCTGTTAAAAAATGTGCATCTTAGAAGCATATCTTCAGAGTATTCATTGCTCCCATGTATGTGTCTCCAGAAGGTTTCAACATCTGCTGATTAATGCGTGATCTGTGCAATGAATAGGAGATAATTAACTTTGTCTCCATAATTCTGCCTTTCTATAACACTGCTCCCTAAGCTGACATTCTTTTGGGGGTTCGGGAGGCTATCTGGCTTGAAGCACCAATTATTTGGTGAATAGTTAACCACTCTGTTCTTTTATTCTGCTAATGATGTTCCATAGCTTTTACAATACGAGTTAAATGTAATTTCGTTAAGAAGATATCATAGAGGTCTGTTTATTTTTTTTGCAAAATTTCCTCTAACATGATTCACTGCCTTTTTAGGGTAGGGCAGATGATTTCTTGTGTCTTTTATGCACGGTAAGTATTCAAACTTCGGCTTGCTGGTTAAATATTCTTTTCCTTTGTGAGAATATCCTTGTCCTGATTCATTCCTTTTTGCTGCATTACATTGAGTTCTCTGTTTATTCAACGCTTTACATTTGTATACTGCCGTCATTGACTATAAATCATGTTAGTACCTTTTATTATTTGACCTTATACTCTTATAGTTTCTTTTAGTGTTACTTCTTGCTTTCTTTCATTTCTTGCTTTCTTGTTACATTTTCTTGGTAGTTTATCAAAATTTATAGTGACTTTTCAAATCAAGGTAGATATTGGCCTTAGCCTTGTGATGACGTTTAAATATACTCTCATTTTCGTATTTGCCTATTACCTGTTGTTGATGTGTTTTGGTCTATTTGAATTGCTACTTATATGGGTTATAATTCCAAGTTCATCTTTGGTTAATCTGTTTTATTACTTAGAGATCTGCATGTGTGAGAATTACTCTCCATCTGCAACCAATGAACATTGCACTAATCTAGGTGTTGTGCTTTAGTAATTTGTCCATGATTTTTGCTAGGGTTGCACAATGTGCACAGCTGCTCACTTATATTGCTGTCAGATGAAGTATGCCTATCTTTAGTGCTGTTGTTTATTAATAATTCTATGCATTGGATTCTGTTAGAGTCCCATGCTACTTTGTGGTTTTATCATCATTCTAAATACTTAGTGCAGCGCATAAGTAGCAATTTCATAGACTATGATAAACATTTACTGCAATAAATGATGCCAATGCAAGGTTCATCACTCCAAGGCATCCCTCACCATATAACTGTACGGATGGCTTAGCAGGGCATGCTTTAAGAGGAAACCTGTTTTTTTTTTTCATCTTTTCAAATTTTTGATGCTTTGAGTCGGTCAGTTCCACCTCCAAAAACATGATGCACGGGGATCCTCAACCAATAATCCAGCCAAAATTCGACGAGCATGACACTGTCGATCTTCCATAGGCTCCTTCGTCGATCTGATTTATTGAATCTGTACTTTACCCCCTTTCCAATTATAGAAATTCTTGTGTCCTTTTGAAAGTAACCATATGCCGTTTCTCTCGTATATCTGTATATCAATAACGATTTCCTTGATGCCCAAATTCTGTTCTTCAGGGCCTAATAGGGCCATAATGTTCCTAATGCCCAACCTCCTTCAACATTGGGAGTGAAAATTTTAGACCCTGAAAGGTGTTTCTTTTTTATGATCATTGGAAGACCCTATAGGAAAGAATTAACAAGTCCTTGAAGCTCATCCCCACTTTATTCGGAGGATTGAAACTCACGTACTAATAGCATGGATATGATCTGTCCAACACTGCTCTGTTGTCAATGACACTGATTCAATTACCCATGAATCAATATTTCACACCTTGCTGAAAAGAGAGTTACATACCGGGGAGGCGAGGATTAGAGGTTGCTGAAAAGATGCTATGTCACATGGGTGCATGGGTGCAGCAATGTCACATTATATATTTCAAAATCTGTAGTACCCTCTTTCTTCCGTGTAATATAAATACTCTGGAGTCTGATTATAAGATTTTACTTGTATAACCTAAGTAGGCATAAACAAGTAGCTGTCATATATATATAGTATTATAAATTTGTAACCGTATAAATATGCAACATATATTACACTTTATATATGACAGCGACTTGTTTATGCCTACTTAGGTTATAAATGTAAAATCTTATAATCAGACTCCAGAGTATCTATATTACACGGAAGAAAGAGAGTACAACAGAACATATATAAACGAAAACTGGTAATACATATATGGAAGTTATATATATATATATATATCAGAACTGATTAACAAAACTTATGCACATTATACGTAGAAGACCATATGGCATGTGTAGTATATAAAGTTATAAGCTTCATATAATATCCAATATTGGACTGCAAAATGTGATGAAATACTAAGAACAGTATAAAAGATACAGAAAAAATTGAAAAACGGAAGAATCATTTCTAAACAAAAAAACTGAAAAGCAGACAAAAATGACCCCTACATGGTTTGACTGCGCCGGATTTCCTTGAATAGACTCTCTTGTAAGTTTGGTTGCTGTATAAATTACCGTACAGTCCCAAGTGGATATGCAATGAGTTATCATCTTATACTGGTGTTCTACTGTATGAAGAGGCTTCTGTTTCAACTTTTATATAGGTTTACTTTTCCACTAGCATAGGGTCAATTTTACATCTCCGCAGCACCCTTTCTCTTCCTTTTTTGCTTAATTATATAGTTGCCTAGACGACCTAGGCACACCATGTGCACCTCATTGCCTAGGCCCTGGGGGTTTATAGGTGACCAATATATAATATCTCAATGTGCACAATCCTATGGCTATGCATATAACATTCTGTCATCTCTTGAGAAGGTCCTTCTCAAAGACCAAAAGGATAGGGAAAATAAATTAGATAATTGACACAATGTCGCTATCCTTATCTTGGAGCACTATAACATTGGGGGCACATTTAAAATCACATTTGGAGTCAAGCCTTAACATTGTCTTTGATGGCTGCAATTTCATTTTGGTGATCAGCCAATGGTGTTGGATGAAAAAATGTAAATGGGATGCTCAATAAGGTAGGAGACAGGTTTGAAGAACTACATGAAACAAAATGCTAAGGAAATTGAGAGCGGTTAAGCGGTAAGCAGGAAATTAATAATGGCTAAGTAGGTTCCATGGGAGGAAGCATGTGATCTTTTGCTTGTAGATTTAGCAATGGGATGGATGCAGGGAATACGGGCCCTTGTTGGAGGAGTGAGAGACGTGAGACCCCTCAGTGAATAGATAGTTAATGTCATAGTGTGTATAACCGAAAGGGGTTTCCGTATACACGTTTCTGACTTTCTTTTGAATAAAGGAAGTTCCCAACAACTGTTTCATTGTACGGTAGGCTAACTTTTGCCGAACATGATCAACGTTCACAAATAAGTGTTTGAGTGTTGTGCTTTGTGTATATATTTTTGTGGAATTGGTGAATTTCTGGTGGTCACTTAGTTTTGTTCCCTCAAAATGATGCAGGCGTACGGGAGGAACATAAAGATGGTTCAGTTCAGGTGTATAGTGTGCAAGCTTTCATTCCAAAAGATCCTGCAGCACTTGTAAGTGCCGAATTTGTACAAGCAGAAGAGTTTTTTTGTCAATCTTTGACGAATGAGAATTGTTTGTGGGACAACAGGTATGGCAGAATGGTTCCAGTCTTACTCATGATAAGTTTTGGTAGGTTTCAACAAGGAAACCCTTTCATGTTTCAATGCTCTTCACGTCTCTGCCCCACATTGTTTGTTTTTGCATGTATGCCTTAGCGTTGTCAAATTACATGGTCCAAAATTTATCAAACTAAGTGATTTGATATAGGGATCATCTTGCAGGTATGTAGTTTCAAATTTTTTTGTTAAGTGTAATGCTTATGGGAAGCATCTTAACATTGCTTCAGTGGAGCCAAAGACTGCATTTGTGATTAATATATATATATATATATATTTATATAAATATGTATATTCCTATCTGTATATCTATAATATTTTAAAATATAACATATACAAACATGACATATATATGTACTATATAACAAATATGTAATATGAGACGTACACATATATATTATCATACAATATGTAATATATATGTACATACATATGTGGTATAATATTTCATGTATAATACATATATATTATATAATATATTATTAGTATATATGTTATAGTATTATATATATACAATAACACGCAACATATAATACATAATATAATATATTATATATTATACGTATACATTATTGTTTTAGTAATATATCATTAATAGTGTCACACCTCAACCTTTTGACCTTCAAACAAAATTTTTTTTTTATAAACCTAAAGCATTGAGATGTGACTACACAATGATTCAAAAAAGATGGAGCTATGTCATTTGAAACCATGGGCAAACTTTCATTTATATAACAATTTCAATTCATACAAGGTCACATCTATGTGTATGACAAAAATACCCCAAACCACAACTTTGATGCCTAACACAAATAAGACATCAAAAAGACCAAACGATGACGCGCCGGCACTACCAAAGACCCAAAACCTCCCAAGTAGGATGTGAGTGAAGCCATCTGATCAACCTGCTGCCCCGGGTCCGCCAAAACCTCGAAAAGAAATAACTGAAGGCTTAGCCTTCGCAGTATGGCAACAAGCCAGGAAAATCTCAAACCCTCTTAGGTAAGGCTCAAATATAAGAACAATCATAAAAACAATCTATCGTCATGTCGTGTCAGGGCATAGGCACATCATTTGCCAAGAAAACCCCTAACATAGACCACGACATGAAAAGACCATTCGAGGGCCCCAGAAACACAATCTCAATCACATGCAAGCCATGCTTAAACATTTCATTTCAGTCATAGCATTCACATGCCCTTTCACACACATTTCATTCACCTACATTCATTTTCATTAGCTTTAGTGAATTCAGTTCTTGTGGGTGCAAACACAGGCACGTGCACACCGCGGGCGGCCCATAGCCGAGAGACAACCCTCGTGGTGACCCAAAACAGTATGGATCCATTCATCCGTTGCAGCGGTAGAACACTCATCCATGGATGTGTGAATTCTAAGGAGAGATACTCAACCTTCCCTAGGACACCCAGGTTGGGAAGGCGGGAGCTCACGCTCCAAGCACAACACACAACAGTACCCTGGGGCTTTGCATCGCCTGCGCTCCGAACAGGCGAGACCAGTGGCGAAAGCGGGACGTCTCCCAAACACAATGCCATAACCCACTGGCCTCTCATCTCTTATTCTTTCATTATTATCATTATAATTGCACAATCACAAAATGTCCGGCTAGCTCATGAGGTTGGTTCACTTCACGAGTGCACCCACACCTCCAATTGCCTCCCCACGAGGTCTACACATAACATTAACAGTCATAGCTAGCCGTCATACAATACGGGTACAACTACCCTCCAATTCCAATCAATTGCATTATTACCCATGGCTATACATATGCAACAATTCACAACATTCACATTCATAAAAATTCACATCTTATCAATCAGATCTTTCAAAACTTGGCCAAATCCCGGAAGGTACTCTCGATCGGTGATGGCTCGTATCTGTCCTATGCAATTATCGTTCTATGATGTTCTCTAATGCACAATCGGGGTCGAGGAGACACTCGACTCGATAACCCACCTCATCTGTCCTAAGCAGTTATCAATTCTAGCATGCACATGCAAATGCGTAACAGTTCTCAAAACAAGCTTCTAATAGTTTTACAAAACAGAATTTGTCACATGACAAATCATTCACAATCACACACATCAATCACACCTTTCAAAACTTAGCCAAACCACGAATAGTAGTCTCGATCCGTGATTGGCTCGTATCTGTCTTAGACAATTATCATTCTAGGATGCTTTCTAATGCATAATTGGGGTCGATGAGATACTCGACTCGATACCCCACCTCATCTGTCCTAAGCAGTTGTCAATCCTAGCATGCATATGCAAATGCGTAATATTTTCAAAACATGCTTTTTCATAGCCTTTCAAAATAAATCATATCATATATCAAACAATTTGCATATCAAACCTTTTGCATGCATACACACATTCATTCACAAAACAATCCATCAATCACATCACAATCCTACGATCCCACGATCCTAGGAACACACATTCACACAATTGCCCAGGCAGGGATTTGCCTGGAATGCTGCCGTACCTGTCGCGCGTCCACTAAACACCTTGAACTACGACCCACATTGCTCAAGGCCTACTTGACGTGCCCGATGTACCTGCAAACATAACAAAATGGTAAGTTCTCTACTCGTTTCGCTTACCATCGATACAAATCTGAAAATACCGTTATCGAGGCATGTCTTCGCCTGAAATGGGTGTCGACCCACGAAACCCTCCAAAAAGGGTCTCTACCCAACCCACGAGGTTGCCGCCAACGATTAGAACTCAAAACTTGTATTCGACTTATCACATGTACGATTCTCACTTGTTTTCCTTAGTTGAGGTCCTCAAACGGCTAAAATCCCGCAATGCAGCCACACCAACGCATTCTAGCCGCTGTTATGAGGGGGAAGAACACATCCCCAAGCTGAAACCCGATCAAACAACGATAAGAGAATCAAAAATCGGCAAAAAGGAGGTTTAAGAGAGAGGTGTCCGTCGTTAGAAGAGGCCCATAGTAGTTGAAAAAGGGGCTGTGAGAGAGGGAAAAGCATGGGCAGAGGGTGCTGACAGAGAGGGGAGAGTGCAAGGATGCGTGGGAGGAAGAGGGCGTGCATAGAGAGAGGGCAAGCAAAGAGAGCATGGACAGAGAGAGAGTGCGGGAGAGAGAGCTGGCCGAAAAGAGAAACAACACGGGAGGGAGAGGAAGAGACAGAGAGAGAGACCGATGGCTCACTTGAGCGCCGCTGCCGCCGCCGTCGTCCACTTCCATCGCCGCTGCACCGACCTCCGTCTTCCTCTTCTCTGCGTTGTGGTCATAGCAAAGGGAGAGATGAAGAAGGGAAACAAGGGAGACGAGGGAGAAGAGGCGACATCGGGCTCCCACGCTACTGGATTCGGGTCCGGGTCTGGACCCGATCCGGCCCACCTACAAAACGAGTCGAGCGTTACAAATAGACATTACTATAATTATATACATTATGCATTATAATACGTGTATAAAGTATGTTATACGTAATAACTTCTAATGTATATATAATGTTATATGTTTATTGTATTTTATATACAATATAACATATAAATGTAGTATTTATTTCTTCTGCGATCCTCATTCATGATTTAAATTACTATGAGCTTGTTATCTATTTTGATGCTTAAGGTCAACTTCATATTATGCGTGCAGGGGCTGACTATCTTTGCTTTCAACAAAGGGAAGTTCAATTCAAAGACCTTAAATGAGCTACTAAGTTTAGGTCCCACTTTTGTAATAATGAAGTTTTTTGAGAGTAAGTTTACCAGTACTGCTTGGAATTCTCTTGCGTTGTTTCTTGATGTCATTTAGGAGGCAAGGAGATGGCCATGATTTTACATCATTTTACATCATTTGTTTCCTTTAATCATGTAGGTGTACTGGACATTGTCATGATGTATGGGGCATATTCAACAACTCTTCGTTTAGCTGTGATGAGAATTGTTCTTCGTTTTCTTTGGTTTGGTGTTGCTTCAGCATTTGTATCATATCTTCATGTGTGAGTTTTTTGTGTTGTTGTTTCTTTTTTAATCCGAAAGACTTGACTTTGATGTCGCTGCACCTATTGTTTTATGTTTATTTGTCCTATGTTGAATCATGTAGTCATAGATTGTCAAATCTGAACTATGATAGTGATAACCATGGAGGAAGGGACTTCAAAATCCAAAGTTTGTTTTCTACAAGACCTACATCTTTGTTCTAATTGCATATGCAAGTGTCCAGCTGGCCTTTAGCCTACTCATGCGCATTCCAGCTTGTCATAGGCTGACAAACCGATGTGATCAATGGCCTGTTATGAGATTTATCAAGTGGATGCATCAGGTTTGGTTTCTCCATTGTTCTTCCCATTGCATTTTCTATGGATCTTATTCATTTATTGTTGTTCCTAACAACTGTTCTTTTCTGATTTAAGGAAAGACATTATGTTGGATGAGGAATGTATGAGCGAACAACTGACTTTGTCAGTAAGTCTGTATTTTGCTGTGGAAATATGTTTGTCTTGTTCTCAAACATGGAATATTGTTTTAGTTTGATTTTGTGTATATGAAGGGTTTTTTTAGGTATTTGGGTGTGCCCATGACTAGGGATAGTGTTGTGCTTCACAATGGCTATGTCACATAGGACTAGGTGGTTTTCATGTGGTCATAGATTGTCAAATCTAAACTATGGTAGTGATGGCATTTCATTCTTTTGAAGCCCAATTGTGTGCAATTGGAATGTTCATTTTCCTTGTACTCTTTTGGTTGTTAGGCACATTGGACTAGATGAATCCTTTTGGCTGTTGTGAAGTCTGACTCTTTACTGTGTGAACTAGCACACAGTCCCATGAATAGGGTGCTCATGTTTTTTCATATTGATAAAATGCAGATATATGATTTTCTGGCTTTGTGTATTTGGAGCAAAATTCTCATTTGCCTATTTCCTCCGGGAAAGTAAAACCCTCTTCTTTAGAGTAGAATTCCTTCCTCTTGGTGATATACCATTTGATGTTAAAAATTTTTGTAGAAGTGATAATTTTGAGTTTTGCATAAAAACATTTAAAAGTGTCTTCTCACACAATGATGTGGCTTTTCTTTATTCTTAGTACCTCCTTGAGCAGAAGGATAAAATTTCAAAATTTTGTTGCCAAACAATAGAAGAGCAAAATTGAAAAGATCTTGAATATGAGCAGTAAGGAAAGGTCCTGTGAAGTTGAGAAAGTCGAGAGTAGGAAATGCTATTGACTCTGGTAATCAAGCATTTGCAAGGATTTAGCAGGAAGATATCTTGAGAGAGAAGCCAAAATCCTTTGTAAGATCTTGGCAGGTAGCAAAATGAGAGTTGAAAGATTGGCTCGGGGCTTGTGTGGTCGTTCTTCTGGGTCAGTAATCAAGAGTACCGGGTTGGCATATAGCTAATTTATGTTTATACCGCGAAGATAACGACTTATGAACCTTTGGCTCATCGAAAACCCACAAGGTGAAGTGGGTTGGATATGCGACAAAACTACACATAACCACCAAAGCGGTGGAGCTTCGTAGTAGCCTTTGGGGTGGTGAGGTATTCCCTCAAAGGTGAAGGTCGGCCTAAAAAAAAAAAAATCAAGGAAAAAAAAAATTAAAGGCAAAAGCTGAATGCAAAAGAAAGATAGAAAGAAAAAAAGAGGAACAAAAAAAAACAAAAGGTGTCTGCCAAGAGATGAAAGGCATGAAGGCTGAACTCGCAGGAATTGAATGTGAAAATATTTGGTAGATGTGCGGTCCTAGGGTCAATATCTTCTCCTATTTTTGATTACCTAAGATGCTGAGGATGATTCCTTTATGTTCATATTTTGGAAATTGAAAGGCATCCCTTCTAGAGATTTGACGACATTGACGCGAAATGAATCCTAATGCTTGTACGGTAAGTGCTATGTGTATGCCATATTATTTGCACAACACGAGCACTCATGCTTATTAGTTAAATTGATCGTTTTTGAACTATTTCAAACTAAAAACTTGACATCTCTAATCATAGGAGGAACTAACCAATCTTCTTTGGTCTTGAAATATGTTTGTCATTTCATTCCCAATCCCCTTTGTCCTTGAAAGATGTTGGCCATTCCATTACTCCATTCATGTGACGAATTTCATTTTGTTTGTCTCAAGAGATGCATATCATTAGGGACAAGTGATTAAGCCTGGCCCATTGTTGAATCTGGTGGTTTTCTTAGTGTGCAATTTCTGGTCACATACTATTTATTCTTGTTTTAGGTCGTAAACATGATGGATGGAAAAGTGGATGACCTGAAGCTTCTTTATCGATCATATTTAATGCAAACTTTCAATAATGGGCATATTGAAGGAAAAAAAACGTGAGTTTACATTATGCAGTTTCTGGATTTATTAAAAATTGCTTGTTGCAGTTCTTCATGAGAATTCTTAGCTACGTGATGCATTGTCTTCCTTAAGTCTAAGAAAAAAGGAAAATTAACTATATATTTTCTGTCCTCAATTGTTCAGTGCTTCTGTTTCTTTTTCAGGTGAATGAGGTCAAAAATGTGCTGAAACTTTGCGATTTTGGTAATGCCATGTTTGCTGGGAAGAATGAGATTACACCATAGTTGTATCTCTGTTAGTAAGTCCTCCGTTTGGTTCTGTTCAAGTATGGTTGTATCTCTATTCATTAGTTGTTTTCACTGCAACTTTGAAAATCTGTTGCGTGTGCAAATTCAGGTACTTCTTTGTGTGATGTGTATGCTTCTGAATCGTGATGTGAGGGTTATTATTGACTGGTTTCTTGAAACTGCAGTTCTTGGCTTGCCGTATGACCATGCTTTGGACATATAGGTCAGTTGGCTGCTGCTTGTACGAGCTATATACAGGAAAGGTCCTCTTCCCTGGACCATCAAACAATGACATGCTTCGGCTTCATATGGAGTTAAAAGGTCCATTTCATAAAAAGATGCTCAGGAAGGTATGCGATTTTTTGGCATGGAAAGTATACTTTGGACGACTGATTTTGTTTATCTTGTGATTGATATCCTTTTTTACTCTGTCTTCTATTTTAGGGAGCCTTTACAGATCATCATTTTGATCGGGATCTGAATTTCCATGCCACTGAAGAAGATCCTGTTACAAAGAAGGTGATCATTTTTTCATTATCATGTACTTCAGGTTAATTTATCTATAGCATGGTGAAAGTACATCTTGTTTGTGTTATATATTTATATATATATATATCATTGTTCAGTAACAAGTGGCTGGGTAGGGCCATTATGTCCTTTATACCTGCATCTTAATTGACTCCACAAGGACGATGCAGGGAGTTCTTTCCTTGGTCAGCAATACCATAATTAAGCAAGCCAAGTAGAGATGTGCACCGAAAGGATGTAAGTGAACAATGCTAATCAGCTAGTTTATAACAAATGTACCTAAATAAGCTTCATAAGGTAACTAATTAGCTAATGACAAAGTGACTATAGTTGTTGAAAGGGCACTCTTATGGGTTTAAGATAGAAAACATCGATTTCAAGATCTGAGTGTGGGAGATTGACTTGCGGTTGAAGAAAGAGATTCCTGATTTCTTTCACAAAATGTATAAAATCTATCACTTTTACTGTAGATTTCTGTTGTTCTGTAAAGATTACTGTAGATTTAGTGTTTTGTGGAGATATGGCATCAAATTTCAAACAATCCTGCATGATTGGTCACAAAGGTGAGGAAAATGATTGGTAGAAAATCATGTGCAAGTGTTATAATTAGATGATGAACAATAAATAGATGATATTTGATTGTTTTCATTTTTTATTTGCTTAAATAATTTCATCTTGTGTTGCATAAAACTTATTTCTTAATGTGTTATTACTTGTAACGTTATGAGTATGTTATGTTAATGGATGTTTATTCCCATAAGTCTATATTTATGTGGAACATGTTTTTAATGGAAAACATTTTTTTCTTTATCTTTTCTGGTTTTTTAATTTATTTTGAACTTTTAACATTAAATTGAATTTCCGGTACATTTATGAAACTGTTGTCATACATTATGGTATGGCGTATTTGTTGGTCCCACCAATACGGGTACATTGGTTTTAGTCATTCAACTTGAATTCGCTTGGACCAGCTAGTCGTTTTGTGATCTTAAACAACACAATGAGATGCTGTCATGTTATGGAAATGTGGTGTCCTATGATGTGAGAGTTTCTCAATTTTAATCTTAAGAAATTGTTCCCAACAATATTAAAATGTGTCTTGTCTCTAAAACAAAATGTTGCATGAGGTAAAGAAAGTGCTGAGTGTTATCCATATCGGACAATACGTATCGTATAGGTTTGAGAAACCTATGCGATACGCATACAACACACAATATGCCTGTGGATCGTAGGTGTATCGTCCGCATCATGCGATACAAAGGCTGTACTGTACGATGTGGCTGATAGAGATACAGGGACAAAACGAAAAAAAAACATTGATTTTTGTGCTTCTTTTTAAAATCGGTCCTCCCTTCTACTTTCTAAACATCTCTAAGAGCTGTGGGAGAGGAGGTTTTACTAGTTTTCTAAAAAAATCAACATATGTTGGTGAACAAATTCCATTTGAAGGCATTGAAAATTAAAATTTTAAAAAATTAACAAAGAAAATGAGGATGAATACGAAGATTATGATGATCATCATTGATGGATGATAATCATGATATTTGCTGCCATCAATGTTAAGTATATCTCAATGTTTCATTAGCATAAGATTGTTATTAAATTTTTTCCGGTAGTTCTATTCATATTTTTTTAATCCTCAACGTATTCTGAGCTGTTGATACTTGGAAAATCAACTTTTTTTGTCTTCCCTTAAAAATTCTTGTTGGCTATTGCGATAATCATGAAATATGATATGGATTTATTTATCTACATCCATGCAACATATTTGCATGCCCACACTAGGAAAGCAAAAGTGCTTACAATTTCATTGTTAGTGCAGGCTGTTAAGCGACTGCTTGTGAATATTAAGGCAAAGGATTTTAGTAGTCTTATTTCATGCTATACTGGTGAGGATCCCAAGATGCTGGCCAATTTCAAAGATATGCTTGATAGAATTTTTGTGCTCGATCCAGAGAAAAGATTGACAATATCTCAAGCACTGAGCCATCCATTCACTACGGGCAAGTGAATAAAAATGCTGATATTTCTGATCCAGAACTGCTGTTGAGTTAGCTATGCATTTGAATCTTTTATTCAGCCATCTGATCATTGGGCATTTGCTTGTCTCTATCTTTGTCACAGGGACCAAGTGCAAGCAATGCAGACTTCTTGCTGATCGTGAGCTTAACACAGCCACTCTGGAGAGCTCTCTTACTTGGCGAGTCCTTTCAGTCGAATATATTCTATTTCTATTGTAAGATAACTCGTCAAAGGCGTTTCGTCTCTTGTCAATAATTTTTGATGATCTTTTGCTTGTTGATTTAGCAATGGGATGGATGCAGGGAATACGGGCCCTTGTTGGAGGAGTGAGAGACGTGAGACCCCTCAGTGAATAGATAGTTAATGTCATAGTGTGTATAACCGAAAGGGGTTTCCGTATACACGTTTCTGACTTTCTTTTGAATAAAGGAAGTTCCCAATAACTGTTTCATTGTACGGTAGGCTAACTTTTGCCGAACATGATCAACGTTCACAAATAAATGTTTGAGTGTTGTTCTTTGTGCATATATTTTTGTGGAATTGGTGAATTTCTGGTGGTCACTTAGTTTTGTTCCCTCAAAATGATGCAGGCGTACGGGAGGAACTTAAAGATGGTTCAGTTCAGGTGTATAGTGTGCAAGCTTTCATTCCAAAAGATTCTGCAGCACTTGTAAGTGCCAAATTTGTACAAGCAGAAGAGTTTTTTGGTCAATCTTTGACGAATGAGAATTGTTTGTGGGACAACAGGTATGGCAGAATGGTTCCAGTCTTACTCAAGATAAGTTTTGGTAGGTTTCAACAAAGAAACCCTTTCATGTTTCAATGCTCTTCACCTCTTTGCCCACATTGTTTGTTTTTGCATGTATGCCTTAGCATTGTCAAATTACATGGTCCAAAATTTATCAAACCAAGTGATTTGATATAGGGATCATCAAGCAGGTATGTTGCAGTTTCAAATTTTTTTGTTAAGCGTAATGCTTATGGGAAGCATCGACTGCATTTGTGATTAATATGTATGTATACTCCTATATGTATATATATAATATTTTAAAATATAACATATACAAACATGACATATATGTGTACTATATAACAAATATGTAATATCAGACGTGCACATATATATTATCATACAATATGTAATATATATGTACATACATATGTGGTATAATATTTCATGTATAATACATATATATTATATAATATATTATTAGTATATATGTTATAGTATTATATATATACAATAACACGTATCATGTATCATATATCTTATACGTTTAACATATGACACATAATATAATATATTATATATTATACGTATACATTATTGTTCTAGTAATATATCATTAATAGACATTACTATAATTATATACATTATGCATTATAATACGTGTATAAAGTATGTTATACGTAATAACTTCTAATGTATATATAATGTTATATGTTTATTGTATTTTATATACAATATAACATATAAATGTAGTATTTATTTCTTCTGCGATCCTCATTCATGATTTAAATTACTATGAGCTTGTTATCTATTTTGATGCTTAAGGTCAATTTCATATTATGCGTGCAGGGGCTGACTATCTTTGCTTTCAACAAAGGGAAGTTCAATTCAAAGACCTTAAATGAGCTGCTAAGTTTAGGTCCCACTTTTGTAATAATGAAAGTACTGCTTGGAATTCTCTTGCGTTGTTTCTTGATGTCATTTAGGAGGCAAGGAGTAGGTCATGATTTTACATCATTTGTTTCCTTTAATCATGTAGGTGTACTGGACATTGTCATGGGACATATTCAACAACTCGTCGTTTAGCTGTGATGAGAATTGTTCTCCGTTTTCTTTGGTTTGGTGTTGCTTCAGCATTTGCATGTGTGAGTTTTTTTCTCAAATTTTTTCTTAAGAAATTGCTCTCAACAATATTAAAATGTGTCTTGTCTCTAAAACAAAATGTTGCATCTGCATGAGGTAAAGAAAGTGCTGAGTGTTATCCATATCGGACAATACGTATCGTATAGGTTTGAGAAACCTATGTGATTCGCATACAACACACGATATGCCTGTGGATCATAGGTGTATCGTTCAGATCATGCGATGCAAAGGCTGTATTGTACGATGTGGCTGATACACCCCCGTATCTTATGATACGGTGACAAAACAGAAAAAAAAAACATTGTTTTTTGTGCTTCTTTTTAAAGTCGGTCCTCCCTTATGATACGGATCAGACTCTCTCTCTTAAGATTTTATTTACTTCTCAAAATTAGGGTTACAACCCTTAAGTAAGGCCCAACATGGGCTACACATTGGATCGGGTATGGATCCAGACCCGATCCTGAAACCCATTTGACATGCTTCAACATGAACTTTGAAAATGCTAGATTAGATTAGTCCAAGGAATTGCCTGTGTCAACCCAAAGAACAAAATGAAGAATGATTTTGGGACCCCAATCTCACACCCAGAGCAGTCAGACATATCTGAGATCTTCCAATATTGGACTTCTCAGACTAGCATGTGCGATAACATTGAAGACCAAGACTATGAAGGCTTTTTGTGACAAGCTTAACTGCACCTTCTTCTGAAACAAGTTCAGTTGGAAGAAAGGCTATGAGTTAAAACCTGCATCTCCACTCTGCTGGTGAGAAATAACCAGTGATCTGATCACCTACGTTAAGCAGTGAAGTTTGTTTACTGCATTGGATACTCTTTCCAACCTACTTTACTGGCCATGAAATAAAGCCACTAAAACCTTCCTACCTCATACCTATGGCAAGTGTTCGATGTAAAAACTGTATTATAATGGCAGTGCTGCTTAGTGCTGATTACAATTCAGGCCATTGGATGTGATGATACCATCCTCGGGCATTAACCCACGTAGATCCAGTTATCCAACCAAAGCTATTTTGTCTGCATATCTTAAGTCAATCTCTGTGCATATACCTGATCACCTGTCTGGACATATTTGACCAAAGTCATCAATAAAAGCGTAGTCGGGAGTCATGGTCAGTCTTGTAGCTCTTACATATCTTTCAAAGGGATGTTCCGATAGCTTGTAGTTCTAGCATATCTTCAGCTTCAAGAGATGCTGTCATTGACCTTTTCCAAGTTCGGGAAAAGTCTGCTCAGACCATTGTATATGGCTTTGACTCCTCTTTATTCTCAAAGTTCTCCTATTCTGTAGCAGTTCTGAAGCCTATTCCTCTCAAACAACTCAGTCTCATTTGCCCATCATAGTTCAAAATTTTTGTTTTTGTCTCCATCTTGAACAAACTGAATTGGTTTTCTCATCACGGTCAACAGAAATTTATTGTTAGGTAGAACACATATTCATGTTGAGTTTATCGATAGCAAATCTGATAAATGACATAATAAGGATTTATGCATCTTGTTCCATAAAAAATGGTTCCATCATAAAACCTACTTACATGGCAGAAAAGATACTTTTGATTCTGTTGACGGGTTTTGTTGTCCGGGTCCGGATCCTTACCCGATCCGGTTTGTCCTAATTTGGACTACTTATATCTCTCTAAACCCTAAGCTTAGTGTTAATGAAGTTTCGAAGAGAGAGATTGTCTGGAGGCTAGTGGGCGCCAGACCTCCTCACCTGTGGTTTTTTTTTCATCGCGTTGAGGGTTTTCCACGTTACATTTGTGTGCTTTCTTCTACTCTCGTGCATATTTTGTTCCTACATGGTATCAGAGCCGTCGGACTTGGAGAAAACAAAATCTATTTTTTCTAGGGTTGTGAAGTTCCAACCCTGACTGCCGCCGCTACCAACGTCGCCGTCGCTACCACCACCGCCGTCGTTGCTGCGCCGCCGCTGTCGCCGCGCCGTGACATTGCCTTCGCCGCTGCCGCCGCTGCTGCGTCGCTGGTTTCGTGACCGCCGCTGCCTCTCGCAGGACGACCGGCCGACATCCGACGCCAACGTCTCTGCTGACGCCTCTGCCGACGCCGACGTTCGACCACCGACGCTGACGTCTGACGCCGTCGCCTGTTCTCAGCGCGTGCTGCCAAGCGCTGCCCTCTGCTTCCGCCGAGCGTAGTCCGCTGCTTCCACCGCGTCCTGCCGCTTCCGCCGTTGATCCCCGACTATGTCATCTCCCCTCTTCTCTAGGTTATTGCTGCTGTGTGTGTTCTTTGGCAGCCACTTCTAACCGGTGATCATGGCTGACTCGTCTTCTTCTTCAGTCAATACTCATCTACCTGATGTTGTGTCTGCGTGGACTGATCATGTACCGGTTCAAGTTACCACCATTCAACTTACCAAGGAAAACTATTCACGATGGTCTGCTGCGATTACTATGGGGATTGCTGGGTGAGGACGCATTGCCTATGTGAATGGGAGAAAGGTTGAACCAGCTGCAGATAGTCTGGCTTGGGATACATGGTTCCTTGAAGACAACCAGGTAAAAACCTGGATTGTTAATTCAGTGTCCCCGGATATCCAACCCCTCATTCTTCGTAAGAAGACTGCAAGGGATATGTAGATTATTTTGGAGCAGATGTATGGTCAAAAGAAAAGGAAAGTTCGTGTATATCAACCTATGAAGGATGTGGATTCCCTGCGACAAGGTGCTTTCTCAGTTGGAGACTTTTATGCAGCATTAAAATCTAAGTGGGAGGACCTTGACTATCATTCTGATATTACATAGAGGTGTCCTCACGACCAGATGCAGTATATGACTGATAAATGGGAGAACAAGTATTCATTTTCTTATCTGGACTGAATGATGACTTTGAAAATATAAGGAGTCAGATTCTTAACTCTGACAAATCATTTAGTATTGAAGATGTCTATTCCCGAGTTGAAACTGAAGAACCTATATTAGTCGTGCCCCTATGGGAACTCCTCGTTCTTCCCGCAAATGTACACATTGCAAAAAACTTGGTCATACTAGGGATTTTTGTTGGGACCTGCATCCAGAGAAGAAGGATAGTAGGGGGAGGTCTTCTAGTGGGAAGAAGCCTGTATCATCTGCAACAAGTCTGAGTGATGGGAAAGGTTCTATTTCTGCATAACAGATTCGTGAGCTACGAGCATACTTGAGCAAGATTGATGTTGGTCAGGTGAGGTGAAGATCAATCAGGCATTGGCAGGGACAGAAGGTACTTTTTATATGGGTGAATGGATTGTTGACAGCGGTGCCACTCATCACATGACTACAAGCTATCATCGAGAAAGGAACGTGTATGCCTTGCCGATGGTTCCTTTACTTCTGTGGCAGGGAAATGAAGTCTTCCCTTGTTAAATAATTTTTTAGTTCACAATGCCTTACATGTTCCCCATCTTTCCTTAAATTTGTTATCTGTTAGTAAGATTACCAAGGAACTGAAGTGTGAACTTATATTTTCTGAAAAACGTTGTATTTTGCAGGACTTGGAGACAGGGAAGAGGATTGGGATTGGTTTGGTGTCTGATGGGCTGTATCGGCTTTCTATACGCGTTGTCACAGCTCTTATGTCAACAGTCAGCAGGACAGAGAAAAAGGAGGAAGAGTGTCGTCAGTTATTCTTGTTTTGGCATGAACGCCTTGGTCATCTCCCATTTGGGATTTTGAAACATTTGTTCCCTGAACTATGTTCTAGTTTAAACATTTCCATGTTATCATGTGATGTGTATCAGTTTGCGAAGCATGTTAGAGCTTCTTATCCAATTTCAAATAGTCGTTCTAATAAAGCTTTCTCCTTGGTTCATTCTGATGTGTGGGGGCCTTCGGGCATTCATTCTGGTGGTGGTTTTCAATACTTTATAACTTTTATAGGTGATTATTCAAGGTGTACCTTTGTGTATTTGTTGAAAGATCGTAGTGAGGTGCCTCACATTATTGAAACTTTCATCCTCCTAGTGGAAAACCAGTATGGAAAAAATTCTGTTAAAGACTTTTCGGTCTGATAATGCTCGTGAATATATGTGTCTCACTGTTGAAGAATTCTTTCGAAAGAGGGGGATTGTTTATGAGACATCCTGTAGTTATACCCCCCTCAAAATGGGGTTGCTGAGAGGAAAAATTGTCAGTTGCTCAATGTCACCCGAGCCATATTGTTCCAAAGAAATCTCTCAAAATATTATTGGGGAGATGCAATCCTTACTAGTGTCTACTATATTAATCGCATGCCTAATCGTGTGCTAAAGGGTCGTACTCCCTATTCTATGCTTCCAAGGAGTAGTCAACATTTTCACCTTCCTCATCGAGTCTTTGGATGTGTGTGTTTCATACATAACCACAGCCCAAACGTGAAAAAACTTGATCCCAAATCTATTAAGGGCATCTTTCTTGGGTATTCTTCCACTCAAAAAGGTTATAAATGTCTAGATCCCACCACTGGTCGTCTTCACATTACCAAAGATGTCACATTCTTGGAACATGTCTCCTATTTTGGTGAGAATTCTCTTCAGGGGGAGAAGTTAATGTCTAAGGAAGAGTATTCTCCCACACAGGAAATTCAGTTTACAGACTTTATGGATTACAGGCGTGAAGAGAATCTTGTTGCCAAGGTGCTTGGAAAAGATGAAGAGGGGACGACTACTGATGTTCATGAACAGGAGAAAGAGGGAGAACATCCTATGGTGACAGAACAAGAGGGTAATCGTACGTTTGGACAGGTGTATTCCAGGAGAAGAGCTTGTACTGACAAGGTGATTAATGATGAGGAGGTTACACCGAATCCCAATCCTACTTCTTCCTTGGATGATCCAAGTCGTGTTCAGAAGCAAGATGTTGGAAGAGAAACACAGACTGAAAAAGAAAAAGAGGATCTTCCCATTGCCTTGAGAAAGGGTGTCAGGTCATGTACCCAACACCCTATTGGTAACTTCGTATCTTACTCTATATTGAGCACTGACTATAAATGTTTTGTATCCTCCTTGGCTATGGTTGTGATTCCCAGGAATGCTACAGAGGCTCAGGGTGACACTAAGTGGTCTCATGAAAGAAGAGATGGAAGCTTTAGACAGAAATCAGACATGAGAGGTGGTTGATATTCCTGAAGCAGCCCACTTGGTTGGGTCGAAGTGGGTCTACACTGTTAAGTACAAACCAGATGGGAACATTGAGAGGTACAAAACACGATTGATGGCCAAGGGGTTCAGTCAGAAATATGGGATTGACTACTTAGAGACGTTTGCTCCAGTTGCAAAGATGAAGACTGTTAGAGTTATTATTTCATTGGCAGTGATGAAGGGTTGGGAGATGTGCCAACTTGATGTGAAAAATGCCTTTCTCAATGGAGATCTCGAAGAGGAAGTGTACATGTGCATGCCACCAGGTTTTGAGAAACCTGGAAAATGCTGTAAATTGAAGAAAGCTTTGTATGGGCTGAAACAGTCTCCCCGAGTATGGTTTGAACGGCTCAGACTTGTTATGAAGAAACATGGCTACAAACAAGGAAATGGAGATCATACCCTGTTTGTAAAGAGAAGAGAGAGTAAAGTTACTCTACTATTGGTTTATGTTGATGATATGATTGTTATAGATGATGATAAGGAAGAGATAGCAAGATTAAAGGGTTTACTATCTACTGAATTTGATCTAAAAGATCTTGGTAAGCTGAAGTATTTCCTTGGTATTGAAATTGCTAGATCAGGTACAACTCTTGTACTTAGTCAAAAGAAGTATACCCTGGATCTACTGAAGAAGACAGGAAAACTGGGGTGCAGACCAGCCTCTACTCCTATAGATGCTGGGCATAAACTTGGTAGCAAAGATGAAAAACTGTTGTGTGAAGAAGCTAAAGGGAGATATCAACATCTAGTTGGCAAACTGATTTATCTCACTCTAACTAGACCTGATATCACATTTGCTGTAAATGTGATGAGCCAGTTCATGCATGCACCTACAGATATGCACTTGAAGGCTGTAGATAGAATTCTGTGCTACTTGAAGAAGAATCCCGGGAAGGGACTTCTATATGTGCAACAAAGATCTATTGAAGTTGAAGGGTATTCTGATGCAGACTGGGCAGACTGTGTTGACACCAGAAGATCTACTTCAGGGTACTGCATCTACTTGGGGGAAAATTTAGTTGTTTGGAGAAGCAAGAGACAAGATGTGTGTTCCCGCTCGAGTGCAGAAGCTGAATATAGGGCTATGGCTACTGAGGTAACAGAATTGTTATGGCTGAAGATCTTATTGACAGATATTGGAATAGAGATTGAAGGGCCTATGAGGATGTATTGTGATAATAAGTCTGCAATTAACTTGGCTAACAACCCGGTTCTTCATGATCGAACAAAGCATGTGGAGATTGACCGTCACTTCATCAGAGAAAGAATTGATGCTAAGGAATTAACGCTACCATACATGAAGTCTGAAGACCAAACTGCTGATATCCTAATCAAGGCCTTCAGTGTAACTCCATTTGAGAGAAATGTATCCAAGTTGGGCATGTTTGATATGTATGCCCAACTTGAGGGGGAGTGTTGACGGGTTTTGTTGTCCGGGTCCGGATTCTTACCCGATCCGGTTTGTCCTAATTAGGACTACTTATATCTCTGTAAACCCTAATCTTAGTGTTAATGAAGTTTTGAAGAGAAAGAGTGTCTGGAGGCTAGTGAGTGCCAGACCTCCTCACCTGTGGTTTTTCTTCCCTCGCGTTGAGGGTTTTCCACGTTACATCTGTGTGCTTTCTTCTACTCTCGTGCATATTTTGTTTCTACAGATTCCATGCATGTATTGTGTATGGAGATGTTGGGTCCCTCCTCTTGTAGCTTGGCCAAACAAATTTAGCTAAACAAGAGGAGCCTATGTTCGATTATTTGTTTGTCACAAGATCAGTCTAACCTATCCAGAAACTGAGCGGTTCTTACCCTCAATATCTTTCTGAAATCATCTCATATTTATTTCACTTTTTCTAGGACATTTTCGATTGATTTTCTCACTCTACTGAAATTTGGCAGCTTTCCAAAGCCTTAATTTGATTATTGTACTCCAAGTTTGAATCTGTACACATTCTCTTTATAATTGTTGGTCATTTTCCACAGCCAACTCTTTAATAAGGGAAATTTTTTTGGCCCCAAAAGGGCTGCAGATCTAGAGATAGAGGCATATCCTTTGTTGGATGAACTGACCTCTAAAATAAGTACCTTAAATTTGGAACGAGTGCGTCGGTTGAAGAGCCGACTTGTTGCTTTGACCCAAAGGGTTCAGAAGGTACTTCTTTTGTTACTTTATCTTATACTCTCATCCACTTTTATTTCATTGTGAGTTTCATTTCTTAGGGGTCAGGAATGAGACTGAACAACTTATGGATGATGATGGTGACATGGCTGAAATGTATCTGACAGAGAAGAAGCTGCGAGCTATTGATGGTGATCAATCTATAGCCGGTTACAGCTCTATAGGAGCTGGAATGTCGGTTTCTGCTCCTGTTTCTCCTGTTTCTTCTCCTACAGAAACCCAGAGACTTGAGAAGAGCCTAAGCATAGCTAGAAGTAGACACGAGAGCATGAAGAGTTCAGAAAGTGCCACGGAAAACATTGAGGAATTGGAAATGCTACTGGAAGCCTACTTCGTTGTCATTGACAGCACCCTCAACAAGCTAACATCGGTACACAACCCAAACAAGATTTCTTTCCTTTTCATGTTGGCTGACCTTAACATCGTTCTTGCTAAAATTCCTGAATGACTTTAATCTTTACAGCTCAAGGAATATATAGATGATACAGAGGACTTCATCAATATACAATTGGTTAGCACTATTCTCCCTTTATTTTTGAGATGGCATAAAGCTGTATAGAATGCAAGAAAAGGTCCACCAGTTACCCTTCACGCAGAAACATAGTCATGCATCATTCTTGAAAATTGCATTCCTGTGGATAGTGTAGCCCGATGTGCCAGGTAACATCTTTGCTAATTAATAAACCGATGAGGTGCCTTCTGGTTGCTTTATCTACTAGATTGGAGGACAGAACTAATTTCATATTCCAAGTTGTCAATATCTGATTGGCATTGCTAGCATACTAATTTGCCTTTGTCAACCTTTGGTATTACTGCCACAAAATAATTTCATATTGTTACTGGTCTGATGCAGGACAATGTGCGGAATCAGTTGATTCAGTTTGAATTGCTGCTTACAACCGCGACATTTGTTGTTGCAATCTTTGGGGTAGTAGCAGGAATCTTTGGCATGAATTTCTCGATATCACTATTTGATGAACCAGAGGCATTCAAGTGGGTTTTATTGATCACTGGTGCATGCGGAATTTTTATTTTCTGCACATTTTTATGGTTCTTTAGGCACAGAAGATTGATGCCCTTGTAATGTAGGTATTGTCTGTCAAAAAACGCAAAAGGAAAAGAAAGAAGAAAAATTTGCCCTTTGTGCGGGCATCTTCAAATGTAGTAATAATGATGGTGATAATAATACAGAAGGGAAAATTTGAGGTTTCGATGAATGAAACCATGAAATGGGCAAAAGGGGTCTGATGCTGCATGCACCTCATATACAGGGCAGGGACGGGACTCTCTCTCTCTTTACATGCCGATCAATAATGAACTCTAGTGACTATTGAAAGCAACTTGATCAGAAAATAGAACTCGTAGCTGCGGTATTCTCTGTATTGTACGACCCTTATCATACAAAATGATATGTCTGGGTGAAGAAGACCCAGATGATATTTTCTTTAATTCACTGCGCCTTTTGCCATGTACACCCAATGAGCAAGGAGGCGATAATGCCCATTTGCCAGGTTGGCGCTGGGAAGACGGAGGAACCCATTGGGACGATACGGGTGGCTTGTTTGAAGAAACTCTTTGCAGGCGAGGGTACTCATCCGAACGGGGACGGGTATTAAACGGCGAGGAAAAAAACGGGTATAATACGACAAAGTTTTATATATCGGGAATAAAACGGGAAAAGTTCGGCAAATTTTTTTTAAAAATCAAACATTTAATACATCTTAAAAATTATAAAAAATAATAATTAATAAAAAAGGCAAAAAACGGGAAAATAACGGCAAAAAACGAGAAAATAACGTATAATACGGATATTAAACGGGTATTATACGCGTTTTTTGTTTTTTGACGTTTTTTTTTTTAAAAAGGGAATAGTACGGGTATTATACGGCAGAACTGTTTTTGGCGTTAAATATGTGTTTTTTAAAAAAAAACGGCGTTTTTTTTGACAATGTAGAGAAGTCATGCATGGTTTGTTAGATTGTATTAATGTGTTAGTGGAAGATTCTACAGAACAAGATGTTGTGCACAATGAGTTGGATCTATATGATAGTTGTTTTCGGAACATGGGGCTACCTGCCACCGTTTGAGCCAGGACAACGATGCGTCCAGGTAAGTACATAGAAATTTTTAATTTACTTTGCATTTGTTACATTTGATTCTTTTAAAACTTTCACATTGATTTGTTATATTTTTGTTTAGATTTGTGGTGGAATAGGTATGGGTTTGATTGTCCAAACATAGCACGTTTTGCAGTCAAAGTTCTCAGCCAGACATGCAGTGCTAGTGGATGCGAAAGGAACTGGAGTGTGTTCCAATATATCCATAGCAAAAAAAGGAATAGGCTCGAACATAAAAGGTTGAATGACCTTGTCTTTGTTCGATATAATATGAGGTTGAAACAAAGGTAATATAAGCATATAACTTAATTAATGTTTACATTTTTTGTACAATATATTTATATGAAATTATATACTAACAAATTTTCTCTTATTTAATGTAGAGAATTAGAAAAATCATTAGCAAGGAAGCACACATCTCAGTTCGATCCTATCAGCTTGAAAAATTTTGACGATCTAGAGCCATGGATTGAAGAAGAACCAGCTACAATATTTGATGATGAAGATCTTGAATGCTTCAACCTTGAAGCTGAAGCAACAGAAGGCTTTGTTGATGAAGGAGAGTCTGCTACTGCTGGTGCTGGTGCTGAATATGTTGGTGAAGATCTTCCAATTCTTGACGATGAAGAAGAAGAAGAAGATGAAGATGAAAAAAATTATGAATGATGAATCATGAATGAGAGTCAAGTCAAGAGTGCTTTCATTTTATATGTAACAAAAACTTAAGAGTTATGAATCTATGGTTGTTGAACACTTGATTGAATGTTTTATGACTTTATCACTTTATGGCTTATGACCTTATGCTTTGTTGAATGATATTGTATTATTTATTGTTATGAATTTTGATGTTTATGAATGATGAACGCGTAAGTTTATAGCAATAATAAGTCTATCATTATCTCAAACATGTTTTCTATGAACAATTTATTATTTTTAATTTTTTCTGATTTTTTTATGAATTTTCTGAATTTTTTAAATTTTTTCTGCTTTATTAATAATTTTTTAAAAAAATTTACGATACGGTTACGATACGGCGTATCTTAAAGTCCGACCGATACGACTTACGATACGCGTTTTACAACATTGGGTTGAGGATTCCCGTGCATCATGTTTTTGGAGGTGGAACTAACCGACTCTCAGACCATCAAAAATTTGAAAAGATGAAAAAAAAAAAAGGTTTCCTCTTAAAGCATGCCCTGCTAAGCCATCCGCACAGTGAGGGATGCCTTGGAGTGATGAACCTTGCATTGGGATCATTCATTGCAGTAAATGTTTATCATAGTCTATGAAATTGCTACTTATGCGCTGCACTAAGTATTTAGAATGATGATAAAACCACAAAGTAGCATGGGACTCTAACAGAATCCAATGCATAGAATTATTAATAAACAACAGCACTAAAGATAGGCATACTTCATCTGACAGCAATATAAGTGAGCAGCTGTGCACATTGTACAACCCTAGCAAAAATCATGGACAAATTACTAAAGCAAAACACCTAGATTAGCGCAATGTTCATTGGTTGCAGATGGAGAGTAATTCTCACACATGCAGAGTAATTCTCACACATGCAGATCTCTAAGTAATAAAACATCTCTAAGTAATAAAACAGATTAACCAAACATGAACTTGGAATTATAACCCATATAAGTAGCAATTGAAATAGACCAAAACACATCAACAACAGGTAATAGGCAAATACCAAAATGAGAGTATATTTAAACGTCATCACAAGGCTAAGGCCAATATCTACCTTGATTTGAAAAGTCACTATAAATTTTGATAAACTACCAAGAAAATGTAACAAGAAAGCAAGAAATGAAAGAAACCAAGAACTAACACTAAAAGAAACTATAAGAGTATAAGGTCAAATAATAAAAGGTACTAACATGATTTATAGTCAATGACGGCAGTATACAAATGTAAAGTGTAGAATAAACAGAGAACTCAACCTAATGCAGCAAAAAGGAATGAATCAGGACAAGGATATTCTCACAAAGGAAAAGAATATTTAACCAGCAAGCCGAAGTTTGAATACTTACCGTGCATAAAAGACACCAGAAATCATCTGCCCTACCCTAAAAAGGCAGTGAATCATGTTAGAGGAAATTTTGCAAAAAAAATAAACAGACCTCTATGATATCTTCTTAACGAAATTACATTTAACTCGTATTGTAAAAGCTATGGAACATCATTAGCAGAATAAAAGAACAGAGTGGTTAACTATTCACCAAATAATTGGTGCTTCAAGCCAGATAGCCTCCCGAACCACCAAAAGAATGTCAGCTTAGGGAGCAGTGTTATAGAAAGGCAGAATTATGGAGACAAAGTTAATTATCTCCTATTCATTGCACAGATCACGCATTAATCAGCAGATGTTGAAACCTTCTGGAGACACAAACATGGGAGCAATGAATACTCTGAAGCTATGCTTCTAAGATGCACATTTTTTAACAGCCCAAAAGTGCTCCATTACAAATGATAGACCAACCACTTGGAAAGACACTACAATCATCTGGCTAGGGCATATGACTAAAAGTTTTGACTATTGAGCTACCCAGCAAACAAACTAGGGTACCTTTTTTCTGCTGTCTTCAACCATCAAAACCATTGTTATATTTGCCTCAGAGAACTGCCATAAGCCCTGAATGAAAGACAGAATTAGCACCTCCAGGACTACCAAAGAACTACTTAAAAAAAAAAAAAAAAGAGTTCTATCTGGGGAATGAAAAATACAGTAATCTTCCATTTAAAGACACACCAACACAAAAAAATACCAGCCCAATCAAGCGCATAAGCAGCTAACAATTTTACTCTTGTATATTTTTGTTAGAACTGCGATCCGTACAAAATGCGACAAAACAAAAAGGCTAATAAATATACTTTTCTAAGGAGCACTTAGAATATCCAGGTCCGACTTCTGAATTGAATATGAATTATCATGATATATACATAGAACGTTTAAAACTCATCTTTTCGTAATAAGAAGCTGAGGCTCAAGAGGATTTCAAAGAATGGGGTGAAAAGAAGTGTACACATATTCATAGAGCTCATCATAAAAAATGATTTACAAGAGATGAAACGCCTTTGACGAGTTATCTTACAATAGAAATAGAATATATTCGACTGAAAGGACTCTCCAAGTAAGAGAGCTCTCCAGAGTGGCTGTGTTAAGCTCACGATCAGCAAGAAGTCTGCATTGCTTGCACTTGGTCCATGTGACAAAGATAGAGACAAGCAAATGCCCAATGATCAGATGGCTGAATAAAAGATTCAAATGCATAGCTAACTCAACAGCAGTTCTGGATCAGAAATATCAGCATCCTTATTCACTTGCCCGTAATGAATGGATGACTCAGTGCTTGAGATACTGTCAATCTTTTCTCTGGATCGAGCACAAAAATTCTATCAAGCAGATCTTTGAAATTGGCCAGCATCTTGGGATCCTCACCAGTATAGCTTGAAATAAGACTACTAAAATCCTTTGCCTTAATATTCACAAGCAGTCGCTTAACAGCCTTCACTAACAATGAAATTGTAAGCACTTTTGCTTTCCTAGTGTGGGCATGCAAATATGTTGCATGGATGTAGATAAATAAATCCATATCATATTTCATGATTATCGCAATAGCCAACGAGAATTTTTAAGGGAAGACAAAAAAAGTTGATTTTCCAAGTATCAACAGCTCAGAATACATTGAGGATTAAAAAAATATGAATAGAACTACCGGAAAAAATTTAATAACAACCTTATGCTAATGAAACATTGAGATATACTTAACATTGATGGCAGCAAATATCATTATTATCATCCATCAATGATGATCATCATAATCTTCGTATTCATCCTCATTTTGTTTGTTAATTTTTTAAAATTTTAATTTTCAATGCCTTCAAATGGAATTTGTTCACCAACATATGTTGATTTTTTTAGAAAACTAGTAAAACCTCCCCTCCCACAGCTCTTAGAGATGTTTAGAAAGTGGAAGGGATGTCCGATTTTAAAAAGAAGCACAAAAAACAATGTTTTTTTTTCCGTTTTGTCCCCGTATCTGTATCAGCCACATCGTACAGTACAGCCTTTGTATCGCATGATACGGACGATACAGCTATGATCCACAGGCATATCATGTGTTGTATGCGTATCGCATAGGTTTCTCAAACCTATATGATACGTATTGTCCGATATGGATAACACTCAGCACTTTCTTTACCTCATGCAGATGCAACATTTTGTTTTAGAGACAAGACACATTTTAATATTGTTGGGAGCAATTTCTTAAGAAAAAAATTGAGAAACTCTCACATCATAGGACACCACATTTCCATAACATAACTACATCTCATAGCACTTACAAATTGTTGGGTCATCGGGAACCTAGCAACCAATTGGACAAATAGATGCTTATCGTTCTGGCCAATGATCAGTTGACAGGTCCATGACTATCAAGTT
Organism: Nymphaea colorata; assembly: GCF_008831285.2. Lineage (NCBI taxonomy): Eukaryota > Viridiplantae > Streptophyta > Magnoliopsida > Nymphaeales > Nymphaeaceae > Nymphaea > Nymphaea colorata. The sequence continues at coordinate 4,027,154 of NC_045141.1, read as the reverse complement.
GGCTGGAGCATAATCTATGGACCACTTGACCGACTAAGTTGAGCAGTCCTCACCAATCACACCAATTAACCATTTTTTCGGTCTTTATTTGTCAATTTAGAAGTCAAGTACGTGTTGTTTAAGACCACAAAACGACTAGCTGGTCCAAGCGAATTCAAGTTGAATGACTAAAACCAATGTACCCGTATTGATGGGACCAACAAATACGCCATACCATAACGTATGACAACCAATGTTATATGTATTGTATGATACGGATGCGTATCGTACGATACGTATCGTCCGTATCAAATAAACGATACGGTACGAGTATTACACACGATACGCGTGCGTATCGCACCGTATCGTACGATACGGGCAATACACCTCTGTATTGTACAATACGGGTTTATTTTTGCGTCTTATTTTGAAACGGACACTCCTCTCTCTCTCTTTTCTTGTTTCTCAACGCTGCTAGAGACGTGGGAGGGAGAGATTTTCTCCATTTGCATTAAGATTTGCCGGTGAAGTCGCTTTATTTCTTGTTGTGGGGAGTCTCGGGATGGTGGGAAGCTTGAAGAAAGAGGGTTTTTTGGTTTCTAACACCAAGAAGGTAAGAAATAACTCATTTTTGCCGTTGAATCATTCATTTCTCTTATTTCCTGCATTTATTTGTATGTTTTTACTTGTTTTGTGAAGCTATAATGTCGGATCCTGCATGGCAGTGGTGCACAAGGGTGAATCCTAAAGATAGGTTAAGAGTTAAGTACAATTATTGTAAGCAAATCATATCAGGAGGGATCTCTCGCTTTAAAAACCATATAGCTGGTACACACAGTGATGTGGCTGCTTGCAATGGCTCCCAAGAGAATCCATTGCCAGCGTATGTAAAGCACCAGTGTATGGAGCTTCTTAATGCAGTGAAAGCAAATAGGATTGAAAAAGAAATGCAAGATGCAGAGGAAGGATATGGGGACCCACATGCAGAGGAAGAAAGTGAAGGTGACGACGTTGAGCTTGAAGAAGAACATGTTGGTGTCAGTTTGGGAACAGCTAAAGGGAAAAACATTATGCATACAGGTGGTTCTTCAACTGCAACCAAAAAAAGAAGAGGTGAAAAGTACCGGAAATTCAATTTAATGTTAAAAGTTCAAAATAAATTAAAAAAACAAAAAAGATAAAGAAAAAAATGTTTTCCATTAAAAACATGTTCCACATAAATATAGACTTATGGGAATAAACATCAATTAACATAACATGCTCATAATGTTACAAGTAATAACACATTAAGAAAAAACTTTAAAGTTCTAAGCAAGACAAGATGAAATTATTTAAGCAAATAAAAAATGAAAACAATAAAATATCATCTATTTATTGTCCATCATCTAATTATAACACTTGCACATGATTTTCTACCAATCATTTTCCTCACCTTTGTGACCATTGTCATGCAGGATTGTTTGAAATTTGATGCCATATCTTCACAAAACACTAAATCTACAGTAATCTTTACAGAACAACAGAAATCTACAGTAAAAGTGATAGATTTTATACATTTTGTGAAAGAAATCAGGAATCTCTTTCTTCAACTGCAAGTCAATCTCCCACACTCAGATCTTGAAATCGATGTTTTCTATCTTAAACCCATAAGAGTGCCCTTTCAACAACTATAGTCACTTTGTCATTAGCTAATTAGTTACCTTACGTACATTTGTTACAAACTAGCTGATTAGCATTGTTCACTTACATCCTTTCGGTGCACATCTCTACTTGGCTTGCTTTATTATGGTATTGCTGACCAAGGAAAGAACTCCCTGCATCGTCCTTGTGGAGTCAATTAAGATGCAGGTATAAAGGACATAATGGCCATACCCAGCCACTTGTTACTGAACAATGATATATATATATAAATATATAACACAAACAAGGTGTACTTTCACCATGCTATAGATAAATTAACCTGAAGTACATGATAATGAAAAAATGATCACCTTCTTTGTAACAGGATCTTCCTCAGTGGCATGGAAATTCAGATCCCGATCAAAATGATGATCTGTAAAGGCTCCCTAAAATAGAAGACAGAGTAAAAAAGGATATCAATCACAAGATGAACAAAATCAGTCGTCCAAAGTAAGTATACTATCCATGCCAAAAAATCGCATACCTTCCTGAGCATCTTTTTATGAAATGGACCTTTTAACTCCATATGAAGCCGAAGCATGTCATTGTTTGATGGTCCAGGGAAGAGGACCTTTCCTGTATATAGCTCGTACAAGCAGCAGCCAACTGACCTATATGTCCAAAGCATGGTCATACGGCAAGCCAAGTACTGCTGTTTCAAGAAACCAGTCAATAATAACCCTCACATCACGATTCGGAAGCATACACATCACACAAAGAAGTACCTGAATTTGCACACGCAACAGATTTTCAAAGTTGCAGTGAAAACAACTAATGAATAGAGATACAACCATACTTGAACAGAACCAAACGGAGGACTTACTGAACAGAGATACAACTATGGTGTAATCTCATTCTTCCCAACAAGCATAGCATTACCAAAATCACAAAGCTTCAGCACATTTTTGGCCTCATTCACCTGAAAAAGAAACAGAAGCACTGAACAATTGAGGACAAAAAATATATAGTTAATTTTCCTTTTTTCTTTGACTTAAGGAAGACAATGCATCACGTAGCTAAGAATTCTCATGAAGAACTGCAACAAGCAATTTTTAATAAATCCAGATTCCAGGCTATCAAACTCTTATTTTAACAAAGTAAAAAGAGTAAAGATTAAGCAAAGAAGGCAAAATAATGTTATACGTATGAATATATATGGTACATATATGTATTATATATTTGTTACATATATAATTACAATATGTATGTATATTTTGAACTAGTATATATGCAGTATATACATAATAATATATAATCTCGTATATATTATTACATTATAACTATATGATCCCTGAATATAGGTTAAAAAGGGACAGGCAAAAGTATAATCAAGGCATAGGAGAAGTCCTTTCGGCATCAAACCTTCTAGAAATGATAACCTTGTGGGACAGATATCTTCAAGTTAAGGTTGCCTTCCTTGGAAGAGATGCTTTCCACTGCAATTGTCCTTGATTTCAGAGCCACAAATAAAGAAAAATGAAAATAAAAGGAAAGAGAAGAAAAAATACAGAATTTAATCAGTTTCAATGGCAACAATTGAGTATAAGGAGGTGAATCAAAAATAATTTTCCTTTGTACTATCAAATTTAACCATCGACATGATAATGCCAAATATTTGAACAGTCACTTAAACGGGAATATGCGTCGTTGAACCTTCAGATGGGGTCATAAAATGGTGAAAAAGAAGAAAAATCAGCATAGGCACTGTACATGAAAATACTCTAGACGATTAAGACGCAAATTGCTTGCAAGCCTTAACCCATATACAATTTCCTTTGACAGAAAGAAATGTTGATTCTGCACTTCCAGGAATTGAATTATGGACTCCTGTGAATCAAACTTCAAAGGCAGGAAAATCCATATTATCTAGAGCTTCGTGAAGAATGAATCTCACCATCCCTTCCACATAAGTGGGAATTGACCTCTCGAATGGAAGCTTCTTGTTGCCTCTTTCAAGTGCATCTCTCCATATTCTGTACCTTGCTCCAAGCTTATCATATGCCACAGGCCAGTTCCAAACATTTGCCCCATTGATCATCCGCTCTTGCTGACCTTCCACAAGCCATAGATCCTCATTTAAGACCTGCATGCAGTGTCTGATCAGTTCTAACACGAAATTCCAGAAGCGACAGTGATGTCATTTTATGACTACGATTTACGCAACCATTGGGTCATGCAGACAGCAAAATCTTGTCGGAATGGTTAGATCGCAAGAATCACAACCCCTAACCCTAAACCCAAAATAGAGGACCGAATAAAGAAGAGGGAGATGGCCGAGGAGAATACCAGAATGAGATTGAAGAGCATCGCTTGGTCCACCTCAACAAACTCGGCATCCCACGCCTTGAGCTCTTCTTCTTGGATCTTGTCGTCGACGTGCTTTTTGCAGTACTCGATTACCTTCGCCAGGATATTGTTGGCAACGTTGGGCAAGGGGATGCCGGAATCAGCACAACCATCCTCGATCATTTGTCTGATCGTTGAGATTCCTTCGCCACCGCCTCCTCCACCTCCAACACCTCGCCGTCGGAGCTCTTGACTGTTACCGTCTTCCCTTCCTCCTTCGCCATCTCCTCCCGAACCCTCTCGAAGCACCGGCCATAAGCCAAGATCAATCAATCCTCCTCTCCTTCTCGCCCTTATTAGCTGAGGCCATCAAAAGGTTTAATATCTTCCATGTTAGCTCATTAACTTACGGCCCCCAATACGCCCATTAAAAAAGCAACATTATGGCCCTTTACCGCCCTTCTGAAACTAGAGAGAATACTGGGATTTCTATTTTTTTGTGCTACTTTTGGTAGTCGTAATGAGAGAGAGAGAGAGAGGGAGACATATGTTGTTATATATATAATATGTTATATAACATGTATTACATGTAATATGTTACGTTACACACATATATATATATATACTATGCATATGTATATAGTTGCATACTGTAGTATTATGTTATATACAGATATATATTATATATACACTTTTATACATACACACATGTACATATAATATATTTATTATATTATATATACAATATATTATATATACACTTGTAGGCATACACACGTGTACATATAATATATCTATTATATGTAATAGATATAACGTGTTATATCATAATTATATACGTTTACAAATATATGTACATACATATGATATATGTGTATATATTAACGTATGTGTATATATACATATTAGCTATAACGTGTACATATGTTTTTTACATGATATATATAGTACGTTGTAGTGTTACATATATAATGCATAATATGTAACATATATATATATATATAACGCATTATATGAATTATATATAGTGTATATGTGTATAGAAGTTCTATATATTATATATGTAGAATGCAATGTATTATATACACATAATATATACATAGTAACATTGTACGCATACATAATACTGCACATATAATATGTTCATACATATATGTATATGTACATATATAATATATGTGTGCATATACCATATGTGTATAATATATGTATTATATGTACAGTACACGCATAATATATGCGCACACATGTTATATATATAATGTACATATGTATATATACACTATATATATAATATATAATATATGTGCACATATATTATGTATATAACATATAAAATATGTTATATATTGTAACTCTACATATACAAATGTTACATGTACACTTATAGTATATAGCAATTATATTACATATACTATATAAATATTATAGTATATAGTGTATGATATGTACACCTATTATACGTTATGACATCTAATTATATGTAATATTATATGTTATGTATAGAGTATAACATAAAATATATGCATATGTACAACGCCCAAGAATATAATAGAACGTACTTATAAGTGTATATAATTGTACGCTATATGTTATAGCATATAACACATATGTTATAACGTATATGTTGTAACATATGCGTTATAATAATATACTATATAACATATACATCATATAATATACTATTTAAGTTGGAAGCTGAGCTTTCACAACGTGGAGTGTGTGATTTAATGTCAATTGTGATCTGCACGTTAAAAGTAATATACCAATCTTTGCAAGATCAAATCATGTGACTAACATGTGCACGTTAGGCACTAAGAATATTTCTTTGTTTAGATCCATAGTTTTGTTTTCTACTATTTTTTTATACTTGAGATGCATGACAATTGATGGTTTCTATTCAAACAATGTAGTACGCATCGCCTAAAAGTGTTTTGAGTTTGTTGTTTGGTACCATCAATCCCATTTTTTTTGCAAAGTGATAGTATGTCATGTTTCTTATGGACTTTGTCTTGTACAAGAAAGAATAAGTGTTATGATTTTTGTCTTAAATAGATGAAATACCATATATTATTTGTTAATTTCTCTTTTGTTAGTTACTTGGTTTCAAACATCAGTCACAAATAATGTCTCAGAGTTTTAAATGGTATGATTTTTTTTTGGTATAATACCTCGAGCTTGAAAAAACTGGGTAAAAATGAAAAAAATACTCTAAAATTTTTTGAAAATTTTGAAAAACTAAAAATTGGGGGAAAGTAATATAAGTGAAAAACTAATAACACAAACATCAAACGATAAGTAGATTGCAACAAATAAAAAATAAAATGAAAAAAAAATGTTTGGCATTAAAAAAAGTGACAAAATGAAAAAAGGGAAAAGTATTGAAAAAACGTGTTTGTTTCATTTTTAACGTTTTTTGTTTAAAGTGTTTTTTATTTTTAACTCAATGGCAACTTAATTTATCACGTTTGTTTCGAAAAAAAAAATCGTTTTTCATTATAAGCATAATTTTTTCATTAATATTTTAGATGTTCACTTTCATACAGTACTACGACACTTTGTGAAATTTATAAATTTTGTTTTGCAGTTTGTTGTTATTGTAGTTCATTGTGCAAAATTTGATAATGAAAAGGACCTTGAAGCCATCCTAAATGCAGTGCTCTTATGAGATGATGCATCCAGTAACTTTGAAGATCAATTCTTATTTTTCGTATTCACTCACACATGTTTGTGACATCAGCATGTGTTGCTAAGTGGGCACTACTTTCTGATGTATTTTCTACAAAATAAGAAATTGTAAATGGGTACAAAGAATAGTAGGATAGAAAACCAATGTCAATATTTGATGGTCACATCAAGGGTTCCTTTATATGCTACATTTCCCAAGCCCAAACACATAGAGAGCATTTGGATGACACCCTTATAAAAGCCAAGCTTTTTAATTGAGTATTGAAAACATGGTTTATTTGTTAAGAATTGATATAAACACCTAAAACATGGTCTTTTATGAATAGCTTGAGGGAGTTAGGGTTTTTTATTCTCTTTTACAAAGCCAGGTTTTGTAAAAAACCAAGTTTCCTTAAAGGCTTAAACCAAGTTTTGATGGCGTGCAAACAATTCAAAAACCTAGTTTTGGTCCAAAACCTAATTTTTGGGTGTCATTCAAACACCTTCCTAGACTCTTTACTTTGCAAAAGGAGTTCCAATCTATCATTTTATTTGGAAAGCATGCTCTAGTGGACAATTTCCTTTATTATAATACAATGCTACTTAAGTGATGATTTCATAAGCTAGTTGATTTACATTTTGTAGTAGACATATTCCTTCTATGCAAGTGCAACATATTTCACCACTAATGAAGGCAACTACTTGAAATTACCTGGATGGTTTTGTTCCTATAGTCTAATTTATACTTCTACCAAAAAATGACTATGGCATTCTATTAACAATAGTGGACTTATTCCTTTTTGTGCTTAATCACATCAACACTACTTTTTTAGGTAGTAAATGATGATGATATATATTTATGGAGAGAATTAGAATACGTTCCTGGCCAACATCTGTTTTGGTTGGGCCTAGTGGCAAAATTTTGTTTCAAATTTCTGGAGAAGGTCATCGAAAGGTATGAAAGTTTTATTTTGGTCATGTTTTATTATTTATTTATAACAGATGTTTGCTTTATCTCGTAATGTTTTTTGGTTGGAATTACCCATATTCATTTTATCCTTAAATATTATGAATAAGAATGTCATGGTTCATGAGTTCGAGTTTCCAAATAAATTGCGTGATGACTTGTGAAAGCATATTGTACACGCATTCATAATTTCTAAAATATTGCAATGTAAGTTAGCAGATTTATTTGAACTTGTGCAGATCGTGACGTGATTGTCATGTTTCAAAGAGCCAGGATATTGTAACAGATCACCTCCATAATCTGGAGAAAGAACTAACCTCACTGGTAAAAACAGGTGTGGTTACCAGGGTTGCCAAACTTAGTTCTCCAATGGATAAAATCATCGAGGACCAAAAGTTGCATCTAACCTAGAAAACTGGGAAAGAGGAAATCCAGACCCCTGATATTTCAGTGGCTGAAGACAAGTTGCATCTGACTCAGGAAACTGGGAAAGATAAAAGACAGTCCTCTGGTTTTATAGTGGCTGACCTAGTTTTGAAACCCCAAACTGCGATAATTCAAAACCCCACAGGACTTTTAATGGAAAAGATTCCGAAAAGTCCTGAATTAGCATATTTGTATGGACAAAATCTTTTTGAATTATACAAACTCCCTGTGGAAGATCCGTAAGAAAATTCCTTAACAAATTTTTCAGGGATTTATCCTACAATTATTTGTTTTCAAGGTATACCACCTGAATTTATTGCGAAATGGTTTAGTGTTGCTTCAATCAGTAATGTTTACTTATCTTCTTCTTGCGAAGAGATAAAATTATTACCTCCTGAAATCATGAAGGCGATGAAAAAATTTTCTATCAGTAATCTTTCTACTTCAAGAGCTCCACCTAATAAATTGCAGATGCAGCATCACAAGGTATTAAATTAATTAAACCCAAGTCCTACAATTCAGAAGAACTTGTGGGATTAGAATGAGAAATAGGAAGATTTATAGAGGATAAAGCCTCTACCAGTCTTCCTAAAAGAGCTCTTCATTATGAAAATAGTGAAGGCCAGGAATTTATTAGGCCTGCATTCGGCCAAGAATTTATTAAGTTTTCATGCTATGAACCTAGACATCATCCTCTTGAAGTAGACGAACAGTCACTTCAAGAAGAAATTAGATTTCAGAGAGAATAAAATCTACTTTTTAAATGTGAAGCTCTTAACAGGTTAGAACAACTCAATCTAACAAGTTGGAGTCATATTAAGCAATTTTTAAATGACTACTATTATTACACTTCCCTATCCGGAAATGCATATGATAGTAATATAGGTGACAAGCTCTTCAGGAAGTTCTACACATTTAATGCGTGTTTACCTTATTATAGTTTCTTTCAAATTTTTTACGTGTCTTAGTTCATAGTGTTTTTTTTCTGCTTCATGATAGACATCTATGTTTAATCATTTATCGAGTCAATTGAATTATTATATTGTTTTGTTTTATATAAATAAATAAAGAAACAGGAAAATTTTATATTACTACTATTACTTTTTTTATTATATATTTTTTGTGGAAGCTTTTTTTCATTTTCACTTTTGTTTTCTTTTTCTTTATTTCTTGATTAAACAAGTTCTCATTTTGGAAGAGCTGCTTGTCTTCTATTTACTATGGTTATCATGTTAAAGACATGGTAATGATAATTGATGCATTGTGGTAGACAATCATTTTATATTTTTATGTGTTTTTTCAATAGTTGTTTTGCATTAAGTTTGTAATATGTTGTGTATTGTTCTTTATTGATATGCTTAGTATTGTAGTCATTTTTTTCAGTTTCGTTGTTATTTTTATAAATATTATATAATTCAAAAATTTGTCCATAAAGCTTACGCTTCAATTAACGCCTCACCTTATCGCATTTTACGACATTGCTAGAGAAGACCGTGGGTTGTCTACTCATTGGAATGCAATGGGTGAACCTTCCTTCAACACAACGTCGCTGTTGTTAGAATTTACAATGTAAGTATACATACATGTTTTATTTAACAAAGGAAATAGCTGTTGGGAGCTCTAACAGCCACTTCCTCTTTCTCCTCTCTTCTTTATTTCTTGTATAAATAGGGCACTTGGGACCCTTGTTTATGTGTGACTTTTTAGCCTCTTTTTGTATACTTTGTCAAGATTAATACATTCTTCTTCTCCTCAAGTTTGAGGTTCTTTGTGTGTGTTACTTATTGAAGTTATTGGAAGCTTCAAGAGTGTTTCTCTTGAAGCATTTTGTCTTGACAAGTTTGGGCCTGATTTACATGGTATCAGAGCTAGCTGCGATTTAACTCAATTAGGTGCTGTTAAAGTGATCTACGTGATGGGATTGAGCACGTCTTATCAAAGCTTCCGTGGCTGTCAAAGTTGTGACCGTTTTCTAAGTAATATCTTCCCTCGTGGCAGCAAGCTCTTCATATTTTTTGAGCTACCTTCTTGCTGTTTTGTGGTGGCTGATTTCGTGGATTTTTCACCAACGTTGAGAGCTATTTTGACACTACTATTGTGGCTACATCAACTTCATCTTACAAGGTACACATTATGGATGACAAAACTTCTTCTACTCCTCTCCCTAAAGTTACTTTATCAAATTATGTTTCTTGGGCAAAAACTATAGAACATTTCATTAGAAATAAAAGTTTATGGGGACTTGTTGATGATTCTAAAAGTGAACCACAATTAGTCCTAACCAAAACCATAGATGGAAAAGCCCAAGAACTAGATGGAGTCGAAAAAAATAACGTTATGAATGAATATGAAAGAAAATGGGAAGAGTGGAAGATAGGACATCACAAGATTATCACATGGATTATTGCTAGTGTCGATACTACTACTATGGGCCAAATAGCAAAGCATAATTTTGCTCATGAAGCTTAGGAATTCATCAAAAAAACCCACACTATGAAAGATGTGGCCTACATGTGCAATCTTCAAATAAAGATTGCAAGTCTCCAACAAGGAGATAAGTCTCTTAAGGAGTATGTTGGAGAAATGGAACAATTATGGGATGAACTTGCCCTATTTGAACCCGAATGGTATGATCCAAGAGACATTGGAGTAAGGGAAAAACAAATCCAAAGGGAAAAATTTTATAAATTCATTATTGGTCTTAGACCGAAATATGATAGAGTCAAAACTTCCTTGCTCCATAGACATAAAGTGTCATCTATGAATGAAGTTATAGCGGAGCTTCAAATGGAAGAAAATAGACTCAACTTTTCTAAAGAAAAGAGTGAAAGTGTTGTTCCTACCTCAAGACCCGGCGCTCATATGAGAACTTATAGGCCTCCTCACTTTAATCGAAATTAGGAGGATAAAGGCAACAAGAAGATCATATGTTTTCATTGTCAAGAAGAAGGACATACTAAACCTAGATGTCCTGAATTGAAGAAATTTGATAGAAAGATAAGTATGGCTGGAACAATGTATGAAGAAAACAATAGATTTGACCTAGACAAGCTTGTAAGTGCTCTTCAACCAAAGCTTATTGATGCTCTTCAACCACTTGTCAAAGGAGGAGGGGCTTCTCCAACTTCCGGTGCAATGGTAGCATCTACATCATCAAGTAAGTACTCTATACTTGATTCCGGAGCTTCATTTCATATGACTCCTTGTAGTTCAAGTTCATTACTTACCGAATGCACTAAAGAGGAATCGTGCCCTTTTGTTAAAACCGCCGATGGAACTCCTCTTGAAATCAAATGTGTTGGAAATATTGATCAAAATTTTAATTCTAAAGTTTTCAAAATACCAAAAGTTAGATTTATTCCCAAACTTAACTTAAATCTCTTGTCGGTTTCTCAAATAACCAATCATGGATGTGATATCGTCTTCTCACAAAATAAATTTTTGATACAGGACTATCTTTTCAAGAGGACGATTGGGGAAGGTTCTAGGAAAAATGATCTCTACTATGTGGATTATTTGGATCTTTCCAACCCTACTTGCATTGTAGTCAAGAAAAGTGACAATCAAATTTGGCATCAAAGACTTGGGCATTCAAGTGTAGGAAAAATGTCTTGTATCCCTTTTTTGGAGGATAAATGCAAAGAAATGATCTCTTGTGATGATTGCATTAAAGCCAAAATTAAGGTTTTACCATTTGGAAATAAAAATTTCGTTGCAAAAGCACCCTTTGAATTAGTGCATTCGGATGTATGGGGACCCTACTTGCATATCTTCAGCTTCTTTGGGAAGAGGAAGTACCAAAAAGAGACCAAATCTTCTGTAGCACCGATCCCTTCGCTTAGGAATAAAGTACATATGATAAAAATGAAATGTGAGATGAGAAGCAGATCCCCTCCAGTCCATTTGAAGTGCAGCAGGTACTATTGTTTCATGAAGCCCTACTCTGGAAAAGTCATCTACATGTAGCATCATGGTCATTCAAAAGAACCAACTAAAGTAACAAGAGAAAGAGCTTAATGGACATAAAAAGAACCTGTACCCCTAGAATTCACAAGCTTATCATGTGGATTTTCTGAAAATTTTTCAATCTCATCCTTTTGCGTTGGCAAAAGATGGTCCATGAGGGAACCTAACTCATACAGCTTCTTGCATGCTAGAAGAGAAGCGGCTCTTTTTGCATCCTCTTTTGAAGCACATGATGGCCCCTCAACACAATGAATGGGGGCATTGGAAGGGAGAACCACATGACAAGTGACACCATCCAAATCATCAAAATAAATGAACTCCGGGGCAGGATTAAAGTATCTGCGCATACCAGGAAAAAGAGAGCCTGACAAGCTAAATAAGGATCATTCAGACAGATAAGCTTGCACATACCTAGATAAGAAAACATGGAGGAATTTACAAAAGAAAAAAGCAAACCCATACTCATCATGTGGGAGTCTTGAACAATAGTGATGCAATAAAGACACACTGCATGCAGTACTAATGGAAGCACCAGTCTTTTCGACTTTATAAATTGAATCTTCTGTGGCATCAAAAGTCTCATCAGATGTCCTGCTCAAAATTTCATTGTTCATATGTTTTTCACCAGAAATGAAATCATTGACCAGATTTAGCTCATGGATATTGTTCCTAGATCAGATGACAAAATTTATAATGTAAGCCAAAAGAAAAAGAGACTTAATACAATAGAAAAAAGAAAATTAAGGGTATGTTTTAATAGCAGTAAGAAAGGTCTCAAACAGCATATCCCATGACCTTTTGTTATCACTTTTCTTTGCACCCTTAAGAGTGTGACAGAAATTCTGGAAGAGGGTGCAGTGTCAGATGAGCCATAAAAGAAAAATCAGAGGAGATGGTGAAGGGTGTTTCCATGTCAAAATGTGGAGGGGATGCTCAAGACAGAAGGTTTGTCTCAGACCATTTATTCCAACATTCAGACATGCCCTGAGTTCCATGTAAGAACACTTGGATCCTGCAGGAAGAAAACAAATGGAGCTTTACCTCTCTACTATGCGAGCATGACCTCTGGATTGTATATAGCTGGCCACTGTTGATGGAAAGTCAAAGCAGATGAGACAGCATGATTGAATATTAAGGCCTGTAAGACAGCAAAGAAACATAAATACAAAAAGCTGTGTTAAGAAGATAATGAAAGTCTTGATGTATTTTTTTTCCTCGAAGATGCACTCACAACCAGAATCAGTGTAACATAGTATGATCACATTTTGTTGAAGTTATTAAAACCTAAGATGTCAAAATTCGTGAGTCAGACACAGTCAGTCAAGGGGCTAAAAAACACTAGTCATGACTAATCGGGATTAGTTGGTTTACTAAAATAAATCAATAAGGTGTAGAAGCACAATATTTGGTGTGCCAAAAGTAATATAAGGCAAAATATTATAATTCATAAAAAACGTACCTTTCTGTGTGTGTGTGTGTGTGTGTGTGAGTATTGGGAAATTTGAACTGATGATAACAAAACCAAATAGATACACAGGCATGTGCACAAATCAATAAAGAAAAACTATAAATGCACACAGTGACACAATATCTGCTTCCCAAGACAACTGATAGTTGTAGATCACAGACTGATCAAAAAGGCATTACATAAGAAAATTTTGAGAGTTGATTAGTAATAGTAATCATAATAATAATAAGCATAAGGAGGAGGAGGCTACACACACACACATAGTGAGAGAAAGAGAGGGAGAAAGAGAGAGAGAGAGAGAGAGAGAGAGAGAGAGAGAGAGAGAGAGAGGAAGGAAGAAAGAAGAAGAATGTCCAAGTCAACCAACAAGTCCTCAATCTATGCACTGGCAATTTGGAGGCCAGGGACTAGTTGGTGGACTAACAACCAAATCTTGCTAGTTTAACAGTATAGAATCATAGATTAAAACAAAAAAATCAATCAAAAACTAAAGAGAGAAGAACAATGAATAAGTTTGTCCATCATTCCATTTTCCTTATCTTTTGAAACATAAGCCCGTAGAAATAAAAATATGTAGTTGCTAAATCCTCATCCTACACTTATCATCTCTTTGTCCAACAAAAATGAGGTGTGTAATGATACATCATAGGATGCCCTAAAGTTTGCACATGCATGATCGGTCTAAAAATGTGTTACATAGAAATATGACTGATTCAATTGTATTGAAACAGCAACAGCAGATGGAAACTAGATTCAACACGTATCTAGAATGAAAAGTTGGATCTCAATAATCAAGAAACACAGGAGCTACTCCAAGGTCTAAAAACAAAGCTCCCAGAGTAACAGAGACGAAAAACCATTAAAAGAAATCAAACTACAAAAGCTTAGAAAGTTAGAATGCAAAGGCTCAGCCTCAATATATGGGAAAGGTGCTAGATGTGGAGCTAAGTCACATGGGTGTTTAGAAATGGCCCCTGCACCATGTCAAAGAGAGGGGTGTGCATATGCAACCACAAGTGCAACCCCGACTGGGCACTAGATGCAGTCAACACGTGTTCGCTGCAGTCTGCTGCACCCAGACCACCATTGTCCCTTTTTAGGTGTGGTTTGTCCTGCCTTTTTTCCCCTCTTCTCTCTCTCTCTCTCTCTCTCTCTATATATATATATATATATATATATATATATATATATATATATATATATATATATATATATATATATATATATATCATTTCTCACATTATTGTTGTCCTTAAAAAGAAGAGTACAGAGGTGTCTCTCTTTTAAAAGATACACCAACAAGACAACCTGCCACAAGTACTGATAGGGTGCATCATTTTTAAAAGTATTAGTGCTTCTTTAAAAAAAAACCTCTAAAATGATGACCAGGGTATTTATTTTTTAAAAGAAGGTTGCCTAAAATTTTAAGAAAGAAAACATTGTAAAATAAAACTACGAAATAATTATTTAACTATATATATACACACACACACACGCATATACCCCATCGACACACTCAGACCCTGCCTGCAGACATGTGACATAGTTGTTGAGCTAGTCCCAACCACAGGACTTCAAGCTGTGCGGCTAGCCAATTAATAGCTCCAGACACCATTTAATGGCTGACATGGAAAACAGAAAAAGCAAAAATAAAGAAACAGTACATAAAAAGGAATCAACAAGAAAACAATGGTATACCTATAGATACAAATTAGCTAACACGCATATATACGATAAAATGTACATATGTGTACACAGAACCTTCATATAACATCATAATAATTATTGAATACATGCAGTGAATTACTCCTTATTAAACAGTGAATGACAGACATATAAGCACTTAAGAGGCTTGAAAGTTGAAAGTTTAAGAACTAAATAAATTTCAATAACACATAATAATACAAGGAAGTGATTGATCTCAGGTCAGAATGCAAAATATCACAAATCAGTCTTGCAAGTACGAAGAAAAAAGACAATCCTTTTTGGAATTTGCTTAAATGCACACAATTACATGTTGAACAATAAGATACACAATGCAACCATAATTAGACATTGACCATCATCCCAGAACATCAATAAGTGGCTAGACAATCTGGATGAATTTTAATGAGACGATATGAATCCTTGTTGTTTAGCATCCGAACCTTTTGAAAATGTGTCACATCGGTACATTTATACCTTTTCCAACTAAGTTACACAGCTGCATTCAAATAAAAAGGTTACAGGTTCTTGTTTTTGCCACACTTCTTTAAGACATCCTCGCAGACAAAGCATAATCAGATAACTGATGATAGACTGCATTTCACAAAAACAAGTAACAGAAAGGAAAAGAAAATTTTTTCATTGTTTTCGCAAGGTAATTATTATATGCATATTTGCAAATTCCTACATCCAACACAAAAAACCAGTACTATGATCAACTAACTAATTTTCACTTATGAAGACAATGCCTAAGAAAGAGTAAGCATCACATTTCAAGAGATCAACATTTATTAACACAAGTAGACATGCTCAGAGAAAAGAACAACCATGGTGGAAACATAAATCAAATTTACATACCTATAACTTGAAAGGATTGCAATGAGAACCAGTAGTTTGTTTGAGAAGAATGGTTCCGGTTCTTCTAATACCTCTGGCAGAAAGGCCTCAGGTTGATCACCAGCTGTCATATGACCAGGAGAAAGAAGAGGAAGGATTAGAATCCCATGCAAAATACAGGAGTTAGACATGCAGATATTCAAATTTGTTCAGCGATTTTTACCCACAATGCACACATAGGTTACTAATAATATAATCTTAAAGTATTAAACGTATAGATAGATGTATTGCTGAAATGGAGACTAGGAAGCCAAAAGTGAGATCCCAAGTTCAGTGTAAGCATTCTTTGTTACTGGAATTGACTTCAGTGACTCAAACATCTCAAAATAAGCAGGCTATAGGTATCATACTGTTTATTCCTTTGCCAGAAATGCTCTTGATTTTTTAACTTCATACAGACCAGAGTTGAGAAAGGTCAGCTTTCCTACTGTTCTCAGGAAGAAAAAAATGAGATCCTTTTCGTTGTATCAAACATGAGATGCAAAATAGAAAGCAGCATTTAGATTTTAGAGATAAAAAGTAGACCCTATCAGCATTATTTATTTTATACAGTTCTTTAATGTCAATCAGAAGTGCCAGTGTTAAGCAGATGCCATTGACTTTGATCTAACTGGATCCAGTCTAAATTCATAGCCACATGCCATCCAGATCCACACATCCTTATGTACTGCATTTCGACATATTTTCTGTTAGTTGAACATATTTTAATGAGAATTATGGCATTGACTTATTTCTGACAGAAGTGACTGATGCGTCCTGCCCTTGTAGCTGCTCAAATCTCACCAAGATGCAGTCGCTTCCCAAGATCTATTGGGAACTAACAAGCCGAAGGAGGTTAAAAGAATAGGGAATACAAAATTCGATCCCAAGTCGGACACAACCCCGACTGAATATATCCCTTAGGACCGAAATACAAGTGGAATGTCCCTCCCAAATTTTCAACCTACTACAATCAAGAGTGGGGATGTGAGGCTTTACAAGCGTTCTCGATACAATTTTGAACTCTCCCTCACTCAACAATCATTCATCCATGCCAAACCATTCATGCAATCCGTAGAATGAGCAATCCACACCCTTCGCCCTAGGTAAGTCCAACAGCTTGGGAATGTGTCCTCGGCTAAACGAGCTTTAGAGGATTCCCTACAACTGCAAACACGAAGGTTGGCTGGAAATAGAATGCACCCTCCCATGCAACTATAGGGGGGTTCAGATGTACCTTGTTGGAGCTAGTCCAGCACTCACCGAGGAAGAAGGCCAATACAATCCTTGGTATTGAGCACTTCTCCACAGGCTCAGATCTTGCACACAGCAAGATGGTGATCTCCAGTTGAGTCCTCCTCTCCGAATCACCTCAGCTCGCAAGGAAATACAACAGATCACAGTCACATCAAATCAGAAGTACAGGAAGCTAGTAAGTTCTGCACTTCATCGGATTACAGTAGAAACCCCTATTTTGAGTGAACTAGGAGGTAGCAGACGCTGGATAGACGCCAGTGCTCGTCCCTTCAATGGTCAGCTCCACAGCAGCTCACGTCTTCCTGCTGATCAGTCTCTCCTTGCTTGTTCAGTTCTGTGACAGCAGCTTACAGAAGCACAAAAATCACAGTAGGCAATGGTACAATGATAACGAGAGAACTCAGAAGGTTTAGGAGCATCACGAAGGATCAATTGAACCCCTGTTAAGTGATGAATTAGGGGAAAACAGGTGCCCCGTTTAGCGCCGACACAGTGCTCTTCAAAAATGCAGGTCCAACTCAAGAACAGGTTGCAGCGGTGACTTACATCAATGGATTTGATGTTGCAAATGAACCAGCCAATAAAGCAGATGTATATCTTGCAATTAATCACGATTCAAGGTCATGGAGAATGCACGGTTTCACCCAAATCTCTGGTTTCACGCAAATCTAAGATAGAAATTGGGGAAACTGGCGAGAATCACTCTCGCAGGTGTGAAGCCAGCTTCCATAACAGTGCTCTTTCAAAAAATCATATCTCCTCATCCAGATCTCCTAAAACCATGAAAATTTGTCTAGAGGAAGCTGAAATATGGAGGGATAGATGCTCCAAACCCAGCTCCAAAGTCACTTCCAACAGCTAACTCGTTGAACTGAAAGTTGCACTTATTTATGCCTAAAACAGCTTGTCTCAGATGCTCAAGTTGAGATCAGAAGTCGATCTCCTTCTAAAATTCATATCTTCACATCCAAAGCCTCTAAAATAGTGAAAATTGGTATGAATGAAGCTAAGTACTTGAGGATTAGGCCCAAAGATGCGTCTGATTCTGCCTGAAATAGTCTGTCGTAGGGCTCAGGCAACGTCTGGAGTCAGTCACCTTCAAAAATTTGCCAAAATTCAACCGTAGCTCGGATTGAGCTGAAATTTGGACCAGTGATAGCTAAGATTCTGATGAACGAATGCCCAAAAATTCAGCTTCAAAGCAGCATCCAAAAGGTGAGTCGTTGAGGATTGAAATCAGCCTAGTTTCTGATGTTGCTCAAAACTGCGCCCCGCCTAATTCCGCGATCCGCTGCCGTGATTCCGATCAGTTCCAGCGAGCTATCCAAAACAGCTTGGATTATCCTCAAACTTCATCAGAATGTTCTTCCATAAGTTACAAAGACAACTGAGCTACTCTCAAATTCAGATCTTGCTCAGATCGTCGGGAATTCACAGATTAACAGAAATTTTTGTCACTGCGCCTGTACATAATTCATCCTCTGTTCTTCGTCTTCAATCATCCAATTCCTCAACAGATTTCACTCCGTTGCTCGTCACAAGTAATCCACAACAATTAGATACAGAATGCGATAGAAGAACTGATCTCAACAAGAATTAAAGCCGATCTAAGTCGTTCGTTAGGCGATCCGCCTGAAATCGTGCTCGCCCGATCTCGTCAGCACTTCATTTCTTCTTCAAATCCTTCGATCTCAGTCAGATCAGACCGATCTATTCCTCTCGTTAGATGAGTTAAACTCAAATCGATCAGAACGTCAGCATCCTCTCCATTTCTGATCGGGTAACAGGAAGATCTCGCGGTAGAATCTCCACGGAGTTAGAATTCTTACCGGCTGAAGATGTTCCTCTGGCTGTCGTGCTGCAGATCTGAGAGGCTCTCGGTGATCAGCGTCCACGCTCCTCCATCGAGCTCACAGTCCTCTGCCCTGGCCTCTAGATGTCCCGATGATGGAAGACATCTGCACCTTGGTCGGAATTGCACATCTGCTCAAGATCCGTCACCTGCATTTTCGGTAGAGTTCCCAGTTCCTCTCCTCTGGTTCTGCAGTCGTTCTTCTTTTCCAGCGAGGTTCCCTCTGCTGGCGAAGCTTTTGGCACAACACCTAAGCAGCTCAAACACTCCACGCGGCAGAGAAAAGGGGTCTTTCATTGATTCAATTTCAAAAGATATAATCTTTGGCGCAGTCTCCAGTTTATATACTACTGGATTGTCTCGGGTGCCACCTGCTGTCTCGGACTGAGACAAGTACAAAACCTGTAATGACTCAACAAAATAGAAAACACTGACAATGACTCGGTCTGGGCTTGAACCCAACCGCGATGTGCTCAGGTTAGCCTGAGCTCTTGCTAGCTAAACCTGATCCTGACGCACACTGTGTTCAGCCCAGTCCGACTCAGCTCCTTTCAGCTGACGTAGTCTTCTTCAGTCCGAACTGTCCATCTCTGATCTTCGTCCCTAATCTGTTGGCTGCTGGCCCATTGTGTGCTTATCCCTCGGCGTCGTCGGCTATACGTACGCCTAATACCCCAACTGTCACGGTGTCATGAAAGTGTTGTATTAGCTCTCGGGTAAGCTCAGACTATTTTGATATGACTGCCTTACCCTTTCGACATAGTATGCTGCCCTTAACCGAATAATGTGGGATAGAATCTGCCTTTTGTTTCAATGTTGCTTTCAGCAATCTAAGATTCTCAACCAAGTCTTGCTCAAGTGCAATCCTTTCCCATAGGTTTGTGCTAATCACGGATAATGTCATCAAGTTTTCGCCCACTCGTGATAGTGAATCGGTTGTGGTATTGTCCTGCCCTTCTTGTATTCTACTACAAAGTCACACACCATGAGTTTGACAAGCCAATGTTGCTGGATCGGAGTGCTCACTCTTTGGTTCATAAGGTATTTGAGACTGTTATGGTATGTCCGGACCACATGCGGTGAAGGTAACGACTTTAGGCATGGCCAGCTCCCAGTGTGAAGGGCGGTGTGTACAAGCTATGTCACATAGACTCTTCAAAAAAGGGGCCACACCCGTGTTGACACGCACCCCAACCACATCTTTTTTTGCATCGCACCCCAACCACATCTTTTTTATGCAAGTTCAAAATAGTTTTCACTTTTTTTCTTCTCCCTGTCCCTTTCTTTCTTTATGTATAGTAATAAAAGTAAAAAGAAAGTACAGATTAAACTAAGAAAAAAACTACAATTATATATATTATGAATACATACATTTATATATATATACACCCTTGCCGCACCCTCACACCCAATTTTTGGGATACGTCGCACCAGCACTCGCACTTGCACAGGCACCCCGCACTCATGTGACATAGTGTACAGGGCCCGAGAATGAATTTATCGCTGTATGGCTGACCAGCGATTCTAGCTTCATGCAGGCAAGTCCTCATTCATAATTGGGCACGGGATAAATGGACATTATAAAACTAATGTCGGGCCTTGCACATTTACTATACGTTAACACTCGCTCAATTAGTCAAGAACTGGTTCCTCCTTATGTTTCTAAACAAATTTCTTCTCAAGGATTCGTTATAATTTGATTTACATAACTAAACGAAAAAGGCTTTTGATTAAATAACAAAACCATCAGGCTTCAGCCTTATCCAGAGTACATCGCTAGCCTAAACCAAAGGTTGACACACAATGGCAAGATAATATTGTTGGAACATGTTAGATGGTTCTCGGGACCGGGTCAGGATCCATATCTGATCCATCGTGTAGCCCTTGTTGTGCCTTACTTAAGGATTGTAACCCTAATCTTGAGAGAGTTAATGAAATCATGAGAGAGAGAGTCTGGTTGCTAGTGGGCACCAGTTCCTCCTCATCCGTGGTTTTTTCTCTCTTGCTGTGGGTTTTTTCACGTTACATCGTGTTCATCGTATTCTTTTTTCCTATATTCGTATTTCTACATGGTATCAGAGCCGACGAGTTGGGAAATTTTTTGGGGTTGTGAAGTTCCAACCTTAATCTCTCTATCACTCACTACTGTTGTCGCCGTTGCTGCTGCCGCCGCCGCCGCCGGGCTGGTCTGTAGTCATGGTTACGTCTTCCTCGTCGACTGACAATGCTGATCAAACGAAATCAGGGCTTATAGAACTGAGAATGTTCCCGTTCAGGTCACTACTATTTGCCTACCAAGGAGAACTCCTCCCGTGGTCGGCCGCTATGACTATGGGGATTGCTGCCTGCGGTCGGATTGCCTATACAAGGAAGGAACCTGAACCGGCGGAGACAAGTGTGTGGGACATTGGTTTCTTGAGGATAATCAAGTAAAAACTTGGATTGTCAACCTCTGTTTCCGCTGATATCCAACCCTTATTCTTCAGAAGAAGACTGCTAGAGACATGTGGGTGATTTAGAGAACATGTATGGCCAAAAGAAAAGGCTATCCGGACTTACCAACAAATGAAGACTGTGTATGAGCTCGGCAAGGGAACTTATATGTAGCATATTACTATGGGGCTTTGAAAGCCAAGTGGGAGAATCTTGACTATTATTTGATGTTACTTGGCACTGTCCCAAGATCAGGCACTTTATGTAGCTAAAGAGTGGGAAAATAGGGTGTTCCTCTTTTAGCTGGTTTGAATGATGAGTTGAAGGTGTTAGAAGCCAGATTCTGAATTCATGAGAAGTGTCGAGTATTGAAGATGTGTATTCTCGTGTTGAAGCTGAAGAACAAAGAAGGCTGGTTACTACTGGGGAAAGAGGATCTCATGTCATATAATGAGAGATCTGCTCTTGTTAGTCGTGGTCTGGAGGCACTACTAGATCTCTTTGTAGATGTACTCACTACAAGAAGACTGGTCATACTGTGGATTCTGTTGGAATCTTCATCCAAAGAAAAAGGGTAACAAAGGGAGGTCTTCTAATGGAAGTCGACTGTGTCTGAGGAAACAAAATCTAGTGGAGGAAAGGTCTCCATTTCTACTGAACAGCTTCGTGAACTGAGGGCTTATCTGGGTCGGATCGATGTCAATCAGGTTGAGGCATCAGATGAGTCAAAAGCCAATCAAGCTCTTGCCATTGTAGGGGATAAAGGTAACTCTTGTGTGGGAGAATGGATTGTGGACAGTGGTGCTACTCACCACAGGACGGGTAACCTTAAATTGTTTCATGAGTATAAGCTGTCTTTTGGAAGGGAGCGAGTACTCTCGCAAATGGTTCCTCTACTTTTGTGGCAGGAGAAGGGAGTCTGTCCTTATTGGACAAGTTCATGTGCGAGGAGCATTACATGTCCCTCAACTTCCCTTAAATCTCTTGTCAATTAGTAACTTACTAAAGAGCTGAATTTTGAACTCATTTTTCTGCAAATCACTGTGTTTTGCAGACTTGGCGACAGGAAAGAGGATTGGGATGGTTGGTGTCGATAGCTTATATCATCTTTCCATACACGTGGCCATGGCTCTTATGACAGCGATCAGCAAGACAGAAAAGCGAAGAGAAAGATTGTCTTCAGCCCTTCTTGTATTGGCATGAATGCCTTGGGCATTTACCTTTGGCATTTTGAAATAGTTGTTTCCTGATTTGTGTTCCACTCTGAACTGTCTTTGATTCTGTGATGTATGTTAGTTTGCCAAACATGTGAGGGCTTCGTACCCTATTTCTACTAGTTGTGTTAATGAAGTTTTTTCCTTGGTTCACTCAGATGTATGGGGCCTTCGAGAATTCATACCCGTCAGGTTTTCATTATTTTATAACTTTTATTGATGACTTCTCTCGGACCACCTTGTGTACTTGTTAAAAGATCGCAGTGAGGTACCTCATATCATAGAGACTTTCATTCTACTTGTGCAAACTCAATATGGTGGAACTGTTAAAACCTTCCGATCGGATAATGCATGTGAGTATATGTGTTAGTCAGTTGAGGATTTCCTTCGAAAAAGGGGATTGTTCATGAGACGTCCTATAATTATCTCCCCCACAAAACGGGGTGTTGAGAGGAGAATCGCCAGCTTCTTAATGTCACCAGAGCCCTTTTGTTTAGAGGAATCTTCCCAAACACTATTGGGGTGATGCGGTTCTTACTAATGCGTATCTTATCAACCGCATGCCCAGTCGTGTGCTGAATGGTCGGACTCCCCGTTCTTTACTTTCGGGAAGTCATCAACCTTTTCTCCCCCCCCTCGTGTTTTTGACTGTTTATGTTTTATTCATGATCACAGTCCCAATGTTAAGAAACTTGATCCCTGTCTATCAAGGGTGTGTTTGTTGGTATTCTCTACTCAGAAAGGTATAGGTGTCTTGATCCTACCGTTGGTCGAGTTTATGTTACAAGGGATGTTACCTTCTTGGAACATGCTCGTCTTGATCCTACCGTTGGTCGAGTTTATGTTACAGGGATGTTACCTCTTGGAACATGCCTCTTACTTTTGTGAGAAATCCTCTTCAGGGGGAGAAGTCTGTGGTTAGGGAAGAGTATTCTCAGAGTCAAGAGATTTAATTTACAGATTTTTGGATTACAAGAAAGAAAAACCTGAGAAGGAGGAGGGTGTGACACCAGAACTGAGAAGCAAGGTCATCATTGTTTGGACAGGTCTACTCTAGACGAGGTGCTCGAAGAGGAGCTAACTAATGGTGCGAAGTCTACTTCCAATCCCAATGCCATTCCTTCCTGGATGAACCAAGTCCTACCTTGAAGACTCAAGATGGGTTGAAAAAGAAAATGAAGAACTTCTCATTGCCCTGAGAAAGGGTGTCAATCATGTACTCAACACCTAATTGGTAATTTTGTATCTATTTAGACTAGCAAGGAATACAGTGTTTTGTATCTTCTCTTTCTTTGGCTATGATTCTCCAGTCCGTTGCTGAAGCTCAAAGTGATTCCAAGTGGGCTGATGCTGTGAAAGAGAAATGGAAGCCTTGAGAAGAAACATGACATGAGAAGTTGTGAAAATTCTTGAGGCGGCTCACTTGGTTGGTTCCAAGTGGGTGTATACCATTAAGTATAAACCAGATGGAAGTGTTGAAAGATACAAAGCTCGTCTGTAGCCAAGGGGTTTAGTAAAAATATGAGATTGATTACTTAGAGACTTTTACTCCAGTTGCGAAAATGAAGACAGTTAGAGTTGTTATGTCCCAGCTGTGATGAAAGAGTGGAGGATGTACCAACTCGATGCTAAGAATGCTTTTTCATAGTGATCTCGAAGAAGAAGTGTATATGTTATGCCCCCAGGATATGATGAACCAGAAAAATGTTGTAAGCTGAAAAAGGCCTTATGTGGCCTCAAGCAGTCACCCATAACATGGTTCGAACGGCTCAGACGAGTGTTGCAACATCATGGGTACAATCAAGGGAATGGAGACCACACTCTATTGTGAAGAAAAAAAGAGGCAGGGTCACTCTTTACTTGTCGATGTGGATGACATGATTGTCACAAGAGAGGATGAGGAGGAGATCATCAAGTTAAAAGTGTTACTGGCTGCTGAATTGATCTCAAGGATCATGGCAAACTGAGGTATTTTCTTGGTATTGAGATTGCTAGTTCTAGTACTGGCCTTGTGCTAAACCAAAGGAAATACACATTAGATCTGTTGGAGGAGACTGGTGAACTGGGGTGTAGACCCGCTTCTACCCCACTTGATACTGGACACAAGTTAAGCCTTAGAGATAGAGAGTTGCTCTGTGAAGAAGCTAAGGAAGATATCAATGTATGGTTGGAAAGTTGATTTATCTTACCCTTATGACACCAGATATCACTTTTGCGGTGAATGTACTGAGTCAATTCATGCATGTACCTACTGATGCACACCTGAAGGCTGTGGACAGAATATTGTGCATTTGAGAAAATCTTGGCAAAGGACTCTTGTATGTAAAACAAGAGACTGTAGAAATCGAGGGGTACTCCGATGCAAACTGGGCAGGTTGTGCTGATACTAAACGGTCTACCACAGGGTATTGTGTCTACTTGGAGGAAATCTTGTTGTCTGGAGGAGCAAGTGACATGATGTGTGTTCTCGATCTAGTGTTGAGGCAGAGTATAGAGCTATTGCTATGGAGTGTCAGAGTTACTATGGCTGAAAATATTGCTGACGGATATCGGGATAGAGATTGAAGGACCTATGAATGTACTGTGACAACAAGTCTACAATCAACTTAGCCAACAACCCTGTACTATACGACAGAACAAAGCATGTTGAGATTGACGTCACTTCATTCGTGAAAGGATGATGCTAAAGAGTAGTCTTACCTTTCATGAAGTCTGCAGACGAAACTGCTGATGTTCTGACAACGCTCTATCTTCAACTTCGTTCGAGAGAAATGTATCCAAGTTGGACATGTTTGATATGTATGCCCAACTTGAGGAGGAGTGTATATGCATATGCCACCAGTCCAAGCATTGTCAAGAGACTGGGTGTGGGTACTGGTCAGTGCATATATGTATGTATATATATGTATATATACTCCCAGTTATATATGCGTATAGCTTACTTCGGCAGCTATGTGAGGAAGAAATTTTATTTCAAAGAGAATTAATTAGATGCCATGTCAACACGACGCTGGTGCTTGTGCAGCTCCAACACGCACCCCAACCATGTCCTTGTGTCCTTTCTTATGCAAGTTCAAAATATTCCATTTTTTCGTCTCCATGTCCCTTTCTTTCTTTATGTATAGTATAAAAGTAAAAAGAAAGGACAGATTAAGCTAAGAAACAGTCTAAAATTATATATATTATGAATGTGTATATACAATTATACACCCTCGCCGCACCCTTGCAGATTAATATGTATTCTCATTTAATTGTATTTAGCCACACAGATATATGGGGAAAAGAAATTTATGTTTCCAAAACAGAATAGTTAGATGTTTTGCTAATTAAGCATGATGGTCTCTCTCTCCCTCTCTCTCTGTGATGACCAAGAAAGAGTGAGTGAAACTCCCATTCCAAGATACTCAAGTTTCTAGAAAAGTATTAGTAAGATGATATGAAGTCATCTCTTCCAAATGATATTTACTATTAAAAGTCTTTCCAAAAAAAAGTGAGACCTGACAACATTTTCTAAGGAAATGAACACTAAAAGATATTTAAGTCTAAAAAAAAAGAGTTAAATAAGATGACCTAAATGCATCTCTAGCTCTCAACAATACAATAAAGACACTTGCAATTCAAACAGAATACAAATTATTATGCTTGGGGCCTATTTTGATATATATATATATATATATATCAAAATAGGCCCCAAGCATAAAGTATAACCTAAGTCCAGCCAGCTCATTATGGATGTGAAACCCTTCAAGGCATCTCCACGTATCACATAGCTACCAACAAAGCTCTCAATACCCTTATAAAAGCATGGTTGATGTTTTCAAGTAACATGCAATAAAGAAAGCTCCTAAGCATCCCAGACAATTCAATGATATACACAAAATAAAGGATAAGTCTAACACACCAAGTGGAAAAATTGAAGCATATTACATGTGGAATCATAGACATTCCATCTTTATTCATAAAAAGTGTTAAATATAACAGCAAAGATTGCATAAATTCAATTAGAAGAATACGTAATCACAACGCTCCAAATATAATGGTCGACTCACCTGATTGGAAGCATAAAAAGAACTCCTGCCACAAACAGTATTTTGGTAAGCAAAGGAAGACTAGGCACTAAAATGCAGAAAAGAAGGTTGGTCATGCAATGAAACATGAATTTAAATGTGAAGACTGAGTAGTGAGCACTTACTCTTTGGTTGGCACATGAAGATACTTCATGAAAGCTTCAGGAAACTGCTCAAAAAGCTCATGAACAGCATCAACAGAATGAATCTGAAACCAGAAAGTGAAAATGTTGAAGGAACAACAGATTATCAATCTGGAAGGAAAATTAATAAAGCAAGCACACCATACTAAAATTTATAAATTAATTATTTCAGACACATAAAATAACTTGGTGTAAAAATATCAATTAGAGCAACAATATCTCAAAAAACCAAGCAAAACTCATGACTTCCAAGCAAAAAGCTAAACATACCACACTAAGATAATAGATGAACAGCATACCTCGCTAGACCATCACTTGCCCCAAGCAAGAAGCCAACAATTGCAGAAAAGAGTGCATAGAAAATCTGAAAATTGAGAAGATAATCTGCAATAATAGCATATCAGTACGAGACAGCAGGAAAAAACTATTCAAATCAAAACAATGAGCCACTGCAGGACATTTTCATGAATTGTCAACGAAAACAAGAAAAATGGTTCTACAACCAACAATATGGAAAAACTTAACCACCTGAAACAAACTTTTTAGCTGACACACAATCATAAGAACCCAAACTAGTAAGTTAAGCTTATGAATTTGACGGTATGCAAGAACCAGAAACACCCTATTCTCCTAAATCACAATTCACCTATAGAAGTTTTGACTTTGCACACCTTGACTAACCACATAACATTAATCAATAAAATCTAAAAAATGCATAGATACAAAAGAATCATCAATAAAGGAAATTAACAAATTTCTAGCAAAACTGAGCTTTATGAAACATATTGAGGTATATACAGCACTATATTAAAGAACTATCTAAAGAGGAAGGGAGGTTGTAGCTCATATGAACATGTCGACAACATTAGGTCTGCCAAGCACTGCTACTGTCATGGGAACTTTAGGTTATTTATAGCATCCTCGTAGTCTAAGGCTCTCCAGAACCTAACGAGCTTAGCAGCTGATGTTCCCTTCAAAGCCAAAAAAGGTTTCAAGTACACAGCCAACAAAATTTCAGTGAACTTAAGGCACAACCCCATCTCCACACTTAGGCAACCCAAGCTAGGGCTTTGAAAAATCAGTAATAGAAATATAAATAACATAATACATGTATACACACTCCAAATTCTGCCACATAAGTGTCCATGTCGACCATAAATAGGACCTAGCAGTCATAAAGTAGTTACATAGTGTATGTGGCACCTCCTCTAGCTGCAACTTCATTCAGCCGTTGGCGCCACAAGCAAATGCCGGAAACCTTGTTCCTCTTTGTTTGATATAGCTAATTGCCATTTTGTGCTGCTCAACTACCAGCCAACACGTACCCTTCAGTCCATCTCTTTAGAAGCCGAGTGCTAAGCATTGGCTGAGTTGTCTCTACCATAGTCACAAATAACGTCTCGGAGTTTTAAACGGTGAGGTTTTTCTCGGGTATAATACGGAGAGCTTGAAAAATGAGAAAAAAGGAAAAATATGGTAAATTTTTAAAATTTTAAAATACTAAAAATGGTGAAAAAAAATAAGTGAGAAACTAATAACACAAACATCACAAGATAAGTAGATTTGCAACAAATAAAAAATAGAAAATGAAAAAAAACTGTTTGGCATTAAAAAAAGTAAAAAACACGAAAAAACATGTTAAAAATGTGTTTTTTTCGTTTTTAACGTTTTTTTCAAAAAAACATGTTTTTTCTAAGTTTTAAGGGCCATTTAATTTTTCGCGCTTTTTCTTTTTGGAAAAAACGTGTTTTCTGTGACTATGGCCTCTACTCATCATTGGCCTTCAATTGCCAACAAGTTTGTGCATATGCGCAGTTTTCATATTCCCACTTGGTCACCCATCTTCAGTCCCCACAAGCCAAGTTATGAGTTTCATCTCCTACACCACATGCTATCATGAATCATACCTCAATGTAGCATGGCCAAGCCCTTAGCACCAGGCCATGCCAACCTGCTAAGTCACTAACTTGCTATCAAATGGCCATTCCATCATTGGCCCAATTCAACATCTAATGTCCACCCCATTATTCCAAGTCTTTGCCAACTGCCTTCATGCTTGGCCTTCTCATAGGTGTTGCGGGTGCTACATTCTCAAGTGCCTCATGTATGTCACTAGAGAACTAGATGGCGCCGAGGCAATGAGTAGACCCTAGAGCTTAGGCATGCCTAGGCTGGACTAAGCGCTCTAAATGAAAAAAGATAAAAAATAAAAATGTAAAAGCTAATAAAATGCAACCAAAATATTATTATATACAGTCACATATATAAACATATACATGATTATATACAGTCACAGAAAGACTGACAAAATAATACAAAACTAAAGATGTTAAATAATACAAATTTATTCATATAAATACGCGTACAATAACATCAGGTCTCTCTCTCTCTCTGGTTGGTCCACCAAAGCTATTGTGATAGACACCAAAGCTGCTTGCTTGTAATTGTGTCTCACTGAAGGATCAATAACTTAGTGGAAGGGTTGAAAGGGGAGAGGAAACTGACATTGGCCACCGACAACTTCTTGTTAAGATAAAGGTAAGTCGTTTTGGATTGGGTCTAACCTAAACCCAATCCAAAATGTACCGTCATGTGTCTGCGTTGTGGTTTTGGTGCATCAATGCAGGTACTAGAGCCTTATCAGTTATCTCATACCCATGTTACATGGACAAGACTTAGTTTGTCAACTGAAATGCATAGGCTACTAAGCATCTAGGCATCTTAGGCAGCATTCTACGCACTTTCAAATGGTAAGTCACCTACAACTGGCTAGCTTAGTTGATCAGTTAGGTTTACCATAAGCTT